>NC_092160.1:11317500-11415000 GCF_045791955.1 Oncorhynchus clarkii lewisi | reverse complement strand
GGGGAGGTGTCCTGTCAGTGCAGCCTCAGCACTAACTCATGTCAGACTACTGGGCTTTGAGCACCAGGCAGCCCTGTGCTGTGTTATGCAGTCACCCAGAGGGGGATTCAGACACACACACACACACACACACACACACACACACACACACACACACACACACACTAAAATGCATAACTTCACTCAAAATGTGAATAGAGAGGCATGCATAGAGAGGCATAGAGAGACGTCTCTCTCCATAAACATATCTATGTATCTGGATATAGCGCAGATGACTAAGTGCACTGCGTATTCAGTCAAGATGTTATTTTCAAGAACTATCACCTAGTAGATTTAAGGGAAGTCGCAGAGCTCATAGAGGAGTCTCAATCCAATGGACATTGCTGCAACATGAGATCTCTCACTACACGCAGGTTAGCAGAGCTAAGCAACATGAGATCTCTCACTACACGCATGTCAGCAGAGCTATGCAACATGAGATCTCCCACTACATGCATGTTAGCAGAGCCAAGCTAGAGACAGAGGCTGTGTCCCAAATGGCACTATTTTCCTTATTTTGTGCACTATTTTAGTCCAGGGCCCTATTGGCTCTTGTCAAAACAGTGCACTACGCAGGGAATAGGGTGCCATTTGGACGCAATCATAATGAGTGAGAGGGAATAGGGAGAGAGGGAGCAGAAGAGAGATGAGCAGCTGATTGGTGGTGAGGAAACAGCTGAGGATGGCGTAGTAGCGTTGGCATTTGGGAGGGAGATTGAGAGAGAGAGAGAGAGAGAGAGAGAGAGAGAGAAAAAGAAAGAGAGAGAGAGAGAGAGAGAGAGAGAGAGAGAGAGAGAGAGAGAGGGAGAGAGAGAGAGAGTTCACAGAGTAGAGGGATCAGCTCTCCTCCGCTCCCTGAGGTTAATCTGACCCAGGTCTGATTACACACCAGTATGTGAAAGTGCATGGGGAGATGGACTGCAAAGAGGCCATCATTACACCCCATTATATTACATCATAACATCATTTCTGATCACGATAATGAGAATACAATTCATATTATCAGAATGAATCCCAGTTCAGCTCAGCAACATCTCTCTACCGCCATTTACAATAAGAGTGCCACTGAATAGACCCAGTACATAGCAGCCTAAGAGAATGCCTGAGGCAAAAGAGATAATGCAAATATATGGGTATTAAAGGAAGGAAGAAACCTTGGAACTAGCCCCTTGAGAAAGCTAGACCCTTTTTCCTACAGAAGATACAGTCCATTGACTTAGTGACTCAATGGAATATACTGTCATTTGTGGATTGTTCTCATGTTTCATGAGTCAATGAGAAACAATGTAGCTCTTGTGTATAATCAAGGACGACTTATGCTCAGCTCTGTGACGCATAAACATTACCTATCTGCACGCTGCCAACCTCTGATTTGTAATGGATAATTCATATTGCCTGCTGTACCTTGTCTGGCTCCGACGTGTGTGTTGTCTACACACTCAGAGAGAGAGAGAGAGAGAGAGAGAGAGAGAGAGAGAGAGAGAGAGAGAGAGAGAGAGAGAGAGAGAGAGAGAGAGAGAGAGAGAGAGAGAGAGAGAGAGAGAGAGAGAGAGAGAGAGAGAGAGAGAGAGAGAGAGAGAGAGAGAGAGAGAGAGAGAGAGAGAGAGAGAGAGAGAGACAGATGGAAAGAGAGACAAAGAGAGAGACAGATGGAAAGAGAGACAAAGAGAGAGACAGATGGAAAGAGAGACAAAGAGAGAGACAGATGGAAAGAGAGACAAAGAGAGAGACAGATGGAAAGAGAGACAAAGAGAGAGACAGGGATGGAGAGCCTTCTCCTGTTCATTACCATCATGTTGATTACTGTTATTACCACTGTACCGTACAGAGGGAGGCAGACTGCAGCTCAGAAAAGAGAGGGAGAGGGTGATACAGAGAGCCAACCAGAGACAATGACTAGTGTGCGACACTACAAAGAAAGAGAGGGGCTGGAGACAGAGAGAGTGAGAGACTTTTAACATTTTGTCTTTCTTTAATGATACATCCTCATTTAATTTCATTATCCCTCAGCGGTAGTTTACAGAGCTCCCTCGTACACCTTCAGACTAGTCTCTACTGCCTGCATGTCCTTCCCATCCCTAACAATCACAGAGACATCATCTGCATACGCCGACACTGCTATGCCTGTCAACACACCCATACTTGTCCAGCACACTCCCCGCAGTCTACAGTGTAGACTTAGGTTGGAGTCATTAAAACTCGTTTTTTCAACCACTCCACAAATTTCTTGTTAACAAACTGTAGTTTTGGCAAGTCGGTTAGGACATCTCCTTTGTGCATGACACAAGTCATTTTTCCAACAATTGTTTACAGACAGATTATTTCACTTATAATTCACTGCATCACAATTCCAGTGGGTCAGAAGTTTACATACACTAAATTGACTGTGCCTTTACACAGCTTGAAAAATCCCAGAAAATGATGTCATGGCATTAGAAGCTTCTGATAGGCTAATTTACATAATTTGAGTCAATTGGAGGTGTACCTGTGGATGTATTTCAAGGCCTACCTTCAAACTCAGTGCCTCTTCGCTTGACATCATGGGAAAATCAAAAGAAATCAGCCAAAACCTCAGAAAAAGAATTGTAGACCTCCACAAGTCTGGTTCATCCTTGGGAGGATTTTCCAAACGCCTGAAGGTGCCACGTTCATCTGTACAAACAATAGTACGCAAGTATAAACACCATGGACCACACAGCCGTCATACCTCTCAGGAAGGAGACACGTTCTGTCTCCTAGAGATGAACATACTTTGGTGCGAAAAGTGCAAATCAATCCCAGCACAACAGCAAATTACCTTATGAAGATGCTGGAGGAAACAGGTGCAAAAGTATCTATATCCACTGTAAAAATGAGTCCTATATTAACATACCCTGACAGGCCACTCAGCATGGAAGAAACCCGCTCCAAACCCGCCATAAAAAGCCAGACTATGGTTTGCAACTGCACATGGGGGCAAAGATCGTACTTTTGGAGAAATGTCCTCTGGTCTGATGAAACAAAAATAGAACTGTTTGGCCATAATGACCATCGTTATGTTTGGAGGAAAAAATGTGTGGACAGAACTGAAAACGCTTGTGCAAGCAAGGAGTCCTACAAACTTGATTCAGTTACACCCAACTTATTGTGGGAAGGTTGTGGAAGGCTACCAGAAATGTTTGACCTAAGTTAAACATTTTAAAGGCAATGCTACCAAGTACTAATTGAGTGAATGTAAACTTCTGACCCACTGAGAATGTGATGAAAGAAATAAAAGCTGAAATAAATCATTCTCTCTGCTATTATTCTTACATTTCACATTCTTAACTTCTTAGGGCTAGGCCCTTTTTTCTCCACTTCCTGTCTGAATGACGTACCCAAAGTAAACTGCCTGTAGCTCTGGCCCTGAAGCCTGGATATGCATATAATTGGTACCATTGGAAAGAAAACATGTTGAAGGTTGTTGAAATGTTAATGTAATGTAGGAGAATATAACACAATATATATGGTAGGAGAAAATCCAAAACATTTAGTTTTTTGGAGAGACCGTCCTCTTAGAAATGCAAGAGTAAAGTCAGCTCCCTGGATGCAATTCCTATGGCTTCCACAAGGTGTCAGCAGTCTATGTACAAGGTTTCAGGCTTTTAACTTCAAAAACGAAGAATAAATATCAGTTTTAGCAGAAGGACACAGTCTTGGAAATTCGTGTTTGCGCGCGCCATAAAGAAATTACGCACCTGCTAAAATCAGTTTACTATTGAACGTACTTCTTTCCATAAGAAATATTATAGTTTGAGTACATTTTAGGGTATCCGAGGAGTAAATAGAAAAGTATTTTGACTTCTTGAAACAAAGTTGAACGGGTGGGTTTCTCAAATCAATGGCGCCAACTAAACAGACGTTTTGGGATATAAAGAAGGGTTTTATCTAACAAAATGACACTACATGTTATAGCTGGGAACCTTTGGATGACAAATCAGAGGAAGATCTTCAAAATGTAAGTGAATATTTAATCGCAATATCTGAATTTATGAAACCTGTGCCGGTGGAAAAATATGTTGATGTGGAGCTCCGTCCTCAAACAATCACTTGGCATGTTTTCGCTGTAATAGCTACTGTAAATCGGACAGTGCAGTTAGATTAACAAGAATTTAAGCTTTCATCCGATATAAGACACGTATATGCACATAAATGTTTAACATCCATAATTTGTTTGATTATTTATTTGAATTGCGCGACCTCCAGATTCACCGGAAGTTGTTCCGCTAGCAGGACCCCTAGCCCGATGAAAAATAAAGTGGTGAGTATAACTGACCTAAGACAGGGGATTTTTTACAATGATTAATTGTCAGCAATTGTGAAAAACTGAGATTAAATGTATTTGACTAAGGTGTATGTAAACTTCCGACTTCAACTGTACATGCTAGATCACATTTATCAATAAAAGCGCTTTAAATACAATGGGTTTTTGTACTAAAAAACAAGACATGGGTGGAATAAATCATGTTTGTCTTGAACAAATGTAAATTAAATAAGGTTTTCATCACAAGTTTTACATACCTTTTAATGGAAATTATAAATGAGCCCCATTGATCATAAATTAAGGCCGGTCTACACACCACATGAGGGACAGAGTTTTACTGTGTGTGTTGCAAATGTATTTCTTGCACTTGATGTGTACCGTGTCTTCCTGACTTTCTTGGGTCCACACACATCACAGCACTTCTTCTTGTTGCTACCGGCTGCAATCTAGAATGATGAAAACACTTAGTTCAGGATTTTTACTAACATCTAACTCACTCACGAGTACCACATGTTTGCCTTTATTTGGCACGTAGGACACTAGGGACATGTCGACCGAGAACACAAACTTAGAGTAATTGATTGGCCTGTTCCGTGTATTCAACAGCTGAGGTGGCAGCTTTAGCTTGTTTTTTCATACTGTTCCTACCATTGTCAGCATCCTAATGAGAAGCTCCTGTCCCAGCTTGTGCGAAGTAAAAAAGTATCGCATGTGATGTTGAGTCCCTGTGTCACATCCAGGACAACCCGCATCCATTGGTTCTTCTCAGTGGCTCCTCCATCTGGCTTCCCCATATACACTTGCAAGTTAAGCTCATATGATGAAGCAGCGTCACAGGCAGCCCAGATCTTGATTCCATATTTTGCGGGTTTAGACGGTATGTACTGCCTGAAGGGGCAGCGGCCTCTAAATTGCATGAGCTGCTCATCAACAGTAACATTGGGCCCAGGGTTGTAAAACAGAGGAAGGCGGTCCACCCACTTGTCCCACACTGACCTGATTGCAGCTAGCTAGTCTCTCTACCGCCGAGCTGGTCTGGTGTCTCAGTTATCAAAGCGGATAATCCTGGAAATAATGTGGAAGTTTCCAGAGACCTTGTTGCACGGAAAAGTTCTCTGCCAGTTTCTGCATCCCACAGGGATTATGTCGATTCCCCATTAGATCTGAAAACACTAGCAAGGATAAGAACCCCAATGTATGCATGTGAATGAGTTTGATCCATCTCCTTCCATCTCTCTCCAAAAACACGCCTTCCCTCCAAATTAGTGCAGTCCAGAATGATTTTCTGGGTGGTGTCTGGGATGAGCAGTTCAAAAGAAGACTGTATGTCCTGAACATGAGTAACCGCCATCCAAGTCGGCCCTGGTTGCATCCTTATCACATTGGCAGCCATGCGGGGTGGCTCATTCCTTGGGCAAGAAGACCATTCAATATCACCATTTTTTGACATACATATTTCTCCTCCTGCAGGCTGCTGATGAGCTGGTTGCTGACGGGCTAGTCCTGGGGCTGGCTGAGTGTCAATCTAATCCTCGAATTCCAACTCACTGCTAGACTCCGAATTGACAGAGACATGATCCTCGCTCCTTCCACACAAGCTTCTCTCTCCGCAAAAATGATTTCTAAGGCCCTCTGAGCAGAGAATATTTTGCCATACTGATTGATTGTGGTAAGGAGCCACACATGCATAGCTATTTATTTGCTGTTTCCCTCCTCCAATTTGCACCTGGTTGGGGTAGTGTGTGGGAAAATGCTGAATTTTGTGTGTGCAGGTTCTTGCAAGACATTGTGTAGTTTTACACACTGCTGTCACGCCCTGACCTTAAAGATCCTTTATATTCTGTATTTGGTAGGTCAGGGTGTGACTAGGGTGGGAAATCTATGTTTGTATTTCTTTGTTGGCCGAATATGGTTCCCAATCAGAGGCAGCTGTCTATCATTGTCTCTGATTGGGGATCATACTTAGGCAGCCCTTTTTCCCAACTTCTGTTGTGGGATCTTGTCTTTGGTTGTTGCATGTCTTAGTACTCCTAGCTTTACGTTCATTGAGTTGTTTATTGTTTTGGTGGAACATTTCAAATTAAAAGAAAATGTACATATACCACGCTGCACCTTGGTCCAATCCCTCTTATAACGGACGTAACAGAAGATCCCACCACCAACCGACCAAGCAGCGTGGTCAGGAGGACTGGACCTGGGAGGAAATCCTGGAGGGAGCAGGACCCTGGAACCTGGAGTATCGCCGTCCGAAGGAGGAGATAGAGGCAGCGAAAGCGGAACAGCGACGATACGAGGAGTTAGCTCAACGAAGCAAACACGAGAGGTAGCCCCCCCAAAAATGGGGACTGGTCAAACACCGTGTTATCTGGTTCTGCGCACCATGCCTTCAGTGCGCATCCACAGCCCGGTACGCTCTGTGCAAGCTCCCCGCAGTTGCCGTGCTAGAGTGGGCATTCAGCCAGGATGGATTGTGCCGGCTCAGCGCTCCTGGCCTCCGGTGCGTCTCTTCGGCCCAGGATATCCTGTGCCAGCTCTACGCACGGTATCCCCAGTTCGCCAGCACAGCCCAGCCTGTTCCAGTTCCCCGCACTTGCCGTGCTACAGGGGAGATTCAGCCAGGACGTGTTGTGCCAGCTCTGCTCTCCAGACCTCCAGTGCACCTCCATGGCCCAGCATATCCTGCGCCGGCTCTACGCACTAGGCCTCCAGTACGCTTTCATAGCCCAGTGCGTCCCGTGCCAGCTCTCCACACTCACCGAGCTGGAGTGGGTTTCCAGCCAGGACGTGTTGTGGCAGCTCCCCGCACCAGGCTTCCAGTACGTCTCCTCAGTCCGGTGAGACTTGTTCCGGCTCCACGTATGAAGCCTCCAGTGATGATCCATGGCCCGGAGCCTCTAGTGATAATCCATGGCACGAAGCCTCCAGTGCTCATCCATAGCACGAAGCCTCCAGTGATGATCCATGGCACGAAGCCTTCAGTGATGATCCATGGCCCAGATCCTCTAGTGATAATCCATGGCACGAAGCCACTGGTGATGATCCATGGCCCAGAGCATCCAGTGCTGATCCATGGCACGAAGCCTCCAGTGATGACTCATGGCCCGGAGCCTGTAGTGGTAATCCATGGCACAAAGCCTCCAGTGATGATCCATGGCCTGGAGCCTGTAGTGATGATCCATGGCAAGGAGCCTGCAGCGACGGTCCCCAGTCCGGAGCCTGCAGAGACGGTCCCCAGTTTGGAGCCTCCAGCGACGGTCCCCAGTCCGGAGCTTCCAGCGACGGTCCCCAGTCCAGAGCCTCCAGCGATGGACCCCAGTCCAGAGCCTCCAGCGACGGTCTGCAGTCCAGAGCCTCCAGCGACGAGCTGCAGTCCAGAGCCTCCAGCGGGGGTTCCCAGTCCAGAGCCTCCGGCAACAATCTGCAGTCTGGATCCACCAGAGGTGTTTCACAGTTCAGAGCCTCCAGGGATAATCCACGGTCCGGTTCCACAGAAGCGGAGGGATCAGCATAGGGAGCGGGGGCTATGTCCCAAACTGGAGCTGCCACCGAGAGTAGATGGGGGGAGGGGGGTGCTGTCACGCCCTGACATGGTTCCCAATCAGAGGCAGCTGTCTATTGTTGTCTCTGATTGGGGATCATACTTAGGCAGCCTTTTTTCCCACCTTCTGTTTTGGGATCTTGTCTTTGGTTGTTGCATGTCTTTGTACTCCTAGCTTTACGTTCGTTGAGTTGTTTATTGTTTTTGGTGGAACATTTAAAATTAAAATAAAAAGTATGCATACCACGCTGCACCGTGGTCCAATCCATCTTATAATGGACATAACAACTGCAAAGGGTAAAAGGTGTGATTAAAGCGCGAGACAGGCAGACAGGCAGGGAAACAGACAGGTTATTGGTGCTATGTTGATACAGCAGGCCTAGGGAGGAGGAAGACAGGGTGAATGCACACAGCAAACCTTTTGTGTTTGATTTTTACTTGGTTTCACCTACACACACACTTTCCCACACTTTTATTAATCTCGGGTCCAGTGGACCCGAACACCACATATGTAATATAAATATGCAGGGGGGTAAACATTGTGCACTCAAAGAAAAGGTGTTATTTTACATGTTCTTCACAGAAAATGAGACAAGGCCAATGAGTCTCAGGATGAAAAAATGATTTACTGTATCTGTCATGACTTTCCCTCCTGGGTGAGGACCAGAGAAAGCCCCCCCCCCCCCCCCCCCTCTCTCTCCCACACTGCGGAATTTGAGGTTAAATGAAGTTAAAAAATCCCTTTGTTACAAAAGAGAGAGACTTTGCAGTACTGTCACATATACAGTGCCTTGCAAAAGTATTCGGCCCCCTTGAACTTTGCGACCTTTTGCCACATTTCAGGCTTCAAACATAAAGATATAAAACTGTATGTTTTTGTGAAGAATCAACAACAAGTGGGACACAATCATGAAGTGGAACAACATTTATTGGATATTTCAAACTTTTTTAACAAATCAAAAACTGAAAAATTGGGCGTGCAAAATTATTCAGCCCCTTTACTTTCAGTGCAGCAAACTCTCTCCAGAAGTTCAGTGAGGATCTCTGAATGATCCAATGTTGACCTAAATGACTAATGATGATAAATACAATCCACCTGTGTGTAATCAAGTCTCCGTATAAATGCACCTGCACTGTGATAGTCTCAGAGGTCCGTTAAAAGCGCAGAGAGCATCATGAAGAACAAGGAACACACCAGGCAGGTCCGAGATACTGTTGTGAAGAAGTTTAAAGCCGGATTTGGATACAAAAAGGTTTCCCAAGCTTTAAACATCCCAAGGACCACTGTGCAAGTGATAATATTGAAATGGAAGGAGTATCAGACCACTGCAAATCTACCAAGACCTGGCCGTCCCTTCAAACTTTCAGCTCATACAAGGAGAAGACTGATCAGAGATGCAGCCAAGAGGCCCATGATCACTCTGGATGAACTGCAGAGATCTACAGCTGAGGTGGGAGACTCTGTCCATAGGACAACAATCAGTCGTATATTGCACAAATCTGGCCTTTATGGAAGAGTGGCAAGAAGAAAGCCATTTCTTAAAGATATCCATAAAAAGTGTTTTTTAAAGTTTGCCACAAGCCACCTGGGAGACACACCAAACATGTGGAAGAAGGTGCTCTGGTCAGATGAAATCAAAATTGAACTTTTTGGCAACAATACAAAACGTTATGTTTGGCGTAAAAGAACACACCATCCCCACTGTCAAACATGGTGGTGGCAGCATCATGGTTTGGGCCTGCTTTTCTTCAGCAGGGACAGGGAAGATGGTTAAAATTGATGGGAAGATGGATGGAGCCAAATACAGGACCATTCTGGAAGAAAACCTGATGGAGTCTGCAAAAGACCTGAGACTGGGACGGAGATTTGTCTTCCAACAAGACAATGATCCAAAACATAAAGCAAAATCTACAATGGAATGGTTCAAAAATAAACATATCCAGGTGTTAGCATGGCCAAGTCAAAGTCCAGACCTGAATCCAATCGAGAATCTGTGGAAAGAACTGAAAACTGCTGTTCACAAATGCTCTCCATCCAACCTCACTGAGCTCGAGCTGTTTTGCAAGGAGGAATGGGAAAAAATGTCAGTCTCTCGATGTGCAAAACTGATAGAGACATACCCCAAGCGACTTACAGCTGTAATCGCAGCAAAAGGTGGCGCTACAAAGTATTAACTTAAGGGGGCTGAATAATTTTGCACGCCCAATTTTTCAGTTTTTGATTTGTTAAAAAAGTTTGAAATATCCAATAAATGTCGTTCCACTTCATGATTGTGTCCCACTTGTTGTTGATTCTTCACAAAAAAATACAGTTTCATATCTTTATGTTTGAAGCCTGAAATGTGGCAAAAGGTCGCAAAGCTCAAGGGGGCCGAATACTTTCGCAAGGCACTGTACAGTTGAAGTCGGAAGTTTACATACACCTTAGCCAAGTACATTTAAACTCAGCTTTTCACAATTCCTGTAATTTAATCTGAGTAAAAATGTCTTGTCTTAGGTCAGTTAGGATCACCACTTTATTTTAAGAATGTGAAATGTCAGAATAATATTAGAGAGAATTATATATATCAGCTTTAATTTATTTCATCACATTCCCAGTGGGTCAGAACTTTGCATACACTCAATTAGTATTTGGTAGCATTGCCTTTAAATTGTTTCACTTGGGTCAAACGTTACGGGTAGCCTTCCACAACCTTCCCACAATAAATTGGGTGGATTTTGGCCCATTCCTCCTGACAGAGCTGGTGTAACTGAGTCAGGTTTGTAGTCCTTGCTTGCACACCCTTTTTCTGTTCTGCCCACACATTTTTTATAGAAGGGCTTTGTGATGGCCACTCCAATACCTTGACTTTGTTGTCCTTAAGCCATTTTTCCACAACTTTGAAAGTATGCTTGGGGTCGTTGTACATTTGGAAGACCCATTTGTGACCAAGCTTGAACTTCCTGACTGATGTCTTGAGATGTTGCTTCAGTATATCCACATAATTTTCCATCCTCATGATGCCATCTATTTTGTGAAGTGCACCAGTCCCTCCTGCAGCAAAACACCCCCACAACATGATGCTGCCACCCCCGTGCTTCACGGTTGGGATGGCGTTCTTCAGCTTGCAAGCCTCCCCCTTTTTCCTCCAAACATAACGATTATAACCAAACAGTTCTATTTTTGTTTCATCAGACCAGAGGACAGTTCTCCAAAAAGTACGATCTTTGTTCCCATGTGCAGTTGGAAACGGTAGTCTGCCTTTTTTTATGGCGGTTTTGGAGCAGTGGCTTCTTCCTTGCTGAGCGGCCTGTCAGGTTATGTCGATATAGGACTCATTTTTACTGTGGTTACAGATACTTTTGTACCTGTTTCCTCCAGCATCTTCACAACGTCCTTTGCTGTTGTTCTGGGATCGATTTGCACATTTCGCCCCAAAGTACATTCATCTCTAGGACACAGAACACAACTCCTTCCTGAGAGGTATGATGGCTGCGTGGTCCCATGGTGTTTATATTTGTGTCCTATTGTTTGTACAGGTGTACGTGGCACCTTCAGGCGTTTGCAAATTCCTCCATAGGATGAACCAGACTTGTGGAGGTCTACAATTTGTTTATGAGGTCTTGGCTGAGTATGTTAACAAGAAATTTGTGGAGTGGTTGAAAAATTTGTTTAAGGACTCCAGTCTAAGTGTATGTAAATGTCCGACTTCAATTGTATTTGTATTTGGAACAAAACACTCACTAAACCCTAAACCTCAACTAAATCTTGTAATAAATAAAGTGGAAATTGAGCAAGTTGAGATGACTAAACTGCCTAGATTGTAGATCACCACTATAAGTGCCTAGATCACCACTATAAGTATCTCTAGGGCAGGGGTGGGCAATTCCAGTCCTCGAGGGCCTGATTGGTGTCACAGTTATGCCCCATCCCCAGCTAACACACCTGACTCCAATAATCACCGAATGGTAATCTTCAGTTTAGAATGCAATTTGATTAATCAGCTGTGTTTGCTAGGAATGGAGAAAAAGTGTGACACCAATCAGGCCCTCGAGGACTGGAGTTGCCCACCCCTGCTCTAGGGTATCTATTCTAAACAAACTGAGTGAAGGACAAGGCCCGCTGAACACCGCTGGGTACACCTCTGGAAGATTCGTTCTCACAGACACTCCGAGACCAAGAAGCTATGACTACTAAGTGCATTGTGACCTCTGGTGGACAACCAGAGACTTACACAACCAGAGATTTTCTGATGAACTACTCTCCATCGACTGATCGAGTGATTTCACCAGAGAGAGATGACAAAGACCTACAAGCGTAAATATGTACTTTGCATTTCTAAATCCAAATGAGCAGTTGTTAGGGTGTAAAATATCCACATTTACGATGAGCATATTATTCAACAGAATGTACGATAGTTGAATTCCTTTGTCTCTCCTCTTCCCATTCTTTCTCCCCCCCCATTTCATTTCAGTGTAACAAGCCGTCATATCGGGTTAGTCCCTAGGGACCTTTCATTGCATTATGTAGTAATCAATGTATAATCTATCCTGTGTGTGTTAATGTAATTCTGTGATTATTTAGTTAGTTAGTAAATAAATAATTATGCCAATTTGTGTAAGCTCATTCATCATGGAGACTAGGGTTTGTGCAGATTTATAGGATATTATGACGTTCAGAATGAGACTGATGAGGTAAATAACAATTAATGAATTGTCTGTGACTGATGTAAAAGATATTTAGTAGGGAGATAGTAACTTGTGAAATACATTTTCCCGTGGTGCCCCAAGATTACTAATGATTTAAGTGTTCCATGATTTATTTCATCATCGTAATAATTAAACATAGTTAATTGATTTGATAAAATAGCATTCAAACACATTAATGATTGTAACGTCAAGACATATAATTTTTACTTTAGAAAATTGGTTCTACAGACCCGAACACCACACAAGGGTTAAACATAGTCTGCAACGATGCATGCCAATATATGCCAGAGATAAGGGACTGTTGATATTTGCAACCTCACAACTTAAACGGCGGTTCACCAGTATGAACGAAATCGCAAACCATATTTTTTTCAAGCCACAAATGTGATAATCTGTTTGCATCTGCCAATTTATTGACTGTCCAGTATCCAGACGACCTGTCCCAGGGCTACCTATACATATTCATATTTTTCTGTAACCTGTTGAGGTCGGCAATTAACCCATTTAATCCCAAATTATTCCCAGACATGAAAATATCCAAATCAAGAGTCATTAGTAAGGAGAATGAGAGGATTATTTTAAAGATTTTGCAGAAATGCTGTATTTGAAGCACAACTCAATTCTGCCCAGTTTCCCTGATGTTTCTATGGTAATCAAGCTGTTTTTACCATCCCTGTAACTGTCGCTTCTGCGGAGAGATTGTTTTCCAAATTAAAACTCATACAGAACTACCTAAGATGCATAAGTCTCTCGGTCTGATATACACTTTTAAATACCTGCGTAAGCTCCACTTATTGCACTGTTGCCGTCGTAGCCTTGACTACAGCATTTGTTCACCGATATCCCCTTATACGTTCAATCAGTAAAACAATTTATTTTCAAGGCCTGAGGCACTTTTTCAGTCACATTCCTGAAGCCCAAGAAAAAAAAACACTTAGCTTCATTGTACATATGGACATTTTAAAAGGTTTATGAATTACTTTTTATAGGGTTACTGTCAAAATGATTTATTAAATTAAATCAAATAGACATCAATGCCCTGCGGGGGTTGCAAGGGTGTCTGGTACACCAGTGACTCCGATGCATTTAGGATATCTTTGGTTTGTCTCTATGACATTCAGAGGCTGCGCGATAAATCTTCTTACGGCTCGGATCCCAATTGCAGAGCGCAAAATTCAACTGACAGAAATCGTAATATTAAACATTCACGAAAATACAAGTGTCTTACATCATTTCTTGTTAATCCATCCACTTTGTCAGATTTCAAAAAGGCCTTGCGGCGAAAGCACACCATGCGATTATCTGAGAACAGTGCCTCACACACAAAAGCATTACATACATTTCCAACCAGGCAGAGGCGTCACGAAAGTCAGAAATAGCGATAAAATAAATAACTTACCTTTGAACCTTACCTAGCTACATAAGAAATTGTTATTTTGTTCAATAAAGTCCTTCTTTATATCCCCAAAAAAGTATGTTTCATTGGTGCACCTGACTCAGTAATCCACCGGTTTCCCTCGTTCAAAATGCATACAAATGAATCCCGTAACTTACCAATAAACTTCTCCAAACAACTCAAAAATTTCTAATCAAACCTCGGGTACCCTAAAATGTAAATAATTGATCCAATTTAAGACAGAGAATAGTATTGTCATTATAGAAGATAAATAACAAAGTACACGCACTCACCGGAATGCGCTAAATACACTACAGCCAAAATGGAAGCCACTTACAAAAACGACAAATTCTAGCAATTCTTTTCAAAAAACAAGCCTGAACCTCTTTCTAAAGACTGTTGACATCTAGTGGAAGCTCTAGGAACTGCAATCTGTGAGGTATTTATTTTATATTCCCATTGACAGTCATAGTAATCAGGGGTGAGCAGGAAAAAAAATAATTCTGGATGGATTGTCCTCGGGTTTTCGCCTGCCATATCAGTTCTGTTGTACTCACAGACATTATTTTAACAGTTTTGGATAGTGTTTATCCAATACTACCAATTAAATGCATATCCTAGCTTCTGGGCCTGAGTAACAGGCAGTTTACTTTGTGCACCTCATTCATCCAAACTTCTGAATACTGCCCTCTGTCCCTAAGAAGTCTTCTATAGCTGAGGAGACCAAAAATGTACTTTGCTTGGGGAGTAATGTGTGATTCTGTCACTATCAATTGACTTTTGACATTTCAACAGGCTATTAAATAACATCCTAACTCTAGATCAGTCAGGATCAAGCCATGTAGCCTAAGAAGGAACAAAAATGAACTATTTAGGCTACATTATTATTATTTCAAGGCCTGCCATTTAAGAAATAAATTGTGAACCATGTGACATGCTACAGACCGACAGGAGCACTTAGCACTTCAACAGCATGCCTACAAATGTTGCATTTAGGTTGTAAAAAATGAAATTAAATAAAAAAGTATTACTTAGAATTAAATAATAATGAAACAAAAGAGTTTGGCCAGTCTTTGGTTTAAGGATCATAAGGTGAGCTATGCATGCCTAGTTTGTTAATTTAGCAGAGCAATGCTCTCATATTCCCATGACCTAATCACAGTCAATTCAAATCTATTTTGTAACAACAATATCATGGAATTAAAATGAATAAAAGAAAGTGAAAAAAAGTTACAAGTGCATATAGACCTCAGATTGTCTTCAGGTGTCCCTCTTTATAAATAACGTACTGTCCCTGGCCTACCAGTCCTTGAGACTGGTGGCCATTTCGACGTCACTTTTCCACCTTTCAAAATTGATTCCAATTTGATCCAGATTCTGGATTCGTCATTGGTAGTCTTTTTCTTGCTTCTTTTTCCCTTTTGGGGTCGAGTTGATTCAGATCACAGAACCGAGAATGATGCTTGTTTATGTTGTCCCCACTACCAGGACACTGAAGGTATCTGCAAAATAGTTAGTTAGTTAGCTAGCCAGCTAGCTTGTTTGCTTCATCTGCTCTGTTTGTTTCTGGTGGCTGTAACTTTAGCTTGTGACTTTCACTTCCTTTCCAGCTCAGCTCCGGGGCAGCAGGCAGCAGGGTCGTTAGAGTAAGTGGGATTCGTGCAAAGGGAAACACCTTGCCCAGAAGGCCAGCCCAAGGCGACTCAGGGCTCAACCCCCTTGTTTTTTTTCAAAGTGAAAACACTCCACAAGAAGTGGGGCGGTATAGGGGCGGACTCATGCTTTAAATAAAAACTGAAAGAACAAGCTCTGCCGTGTGCTTAAGGGCACTCCTCTCCTTTCTCCTCCTCTTCTCTCATCACTCCCACCCCTCGCTTTGTTACGGTACACTTCAGTCCACTCCACTCCCACTTCCAGTAAAAAAAGAGTAAGATTATATAAAAAGAGTAAGGTTATGGCTCCTCTCTCTCTCTCTCTCTTTTACCTCTCTCTTGGGCCCTGAGGGATCAATGCAATTCACTTACCTTTGAACCGCTCTTTTGTAACATCAAAAACAACACCAAACGTAAAAGCTCTTGCTTTTAGAGAAGTGTTAGACAAGTGGGATCGATGTTTACAGTAGAGAAACATGTGATTAGACCTGGGTATTTTACTTAAGCCTCTGATTTCACTGGACTATATCTGCAGGCCCACGTGGGGATATGGCTTTATTAAATATCATAGCAGGCTTTCTCATCCACAACTAAAACCAGCAACCCCAAGGGTAGATTAGAAGTGGATAAAACTAAACAAATATGGGAAATTCTATTTGTTTCCTTTTTCCTTTTGGCTTTTCCAGATTCAGTTTTGTGTGCTACTGGGGCGTTTGGTGCTTGAAAGAATATGTTTGAAGAAGGCAACGCCTCTGTCAACATGACATTAAAGCAAAAAAAAATCCCATGACTGAAATTTAAGTCGAGCTCCGATCGATTGTCTGGGGCCAAGTTAACCTCCCCTTTCATGTAAGAAAGTCATGACCATCATGCTTTTAGGGAAAGAGGATCATTTTGTTCATGTATTAAACTGAGAGTTTGACCAATTCACGTCCCCTTCGTCGTGGGGTCCGGAATAATTTTTATGCAGAAGGCCTGAGAAACTCAGTTCTGATGACTTTTTACATATCTATTCTCCTCCAAAATTTAAGAAAATAAAATGATGCTAACACCATCTAAAATATAATTTCCACTTCACAGAAATGGGCCCAATAACATATTGGTAAAAATTATGTTTAAATGATTTGAACATTTTGGACCGTGCATGCATATAGCCTATGCAGATCTCCAATTAGTAATATTCATTATCATCTGTAGCCCAACTGATGAAGCATAGTGGCTATAAAATGTACATGGGCTCAAGCATGGGGTTTGTCCATCTGCATTTACCACATTTGACACAACATCCTGATTGTTATTATTATTAATATGAGTTATATGTATGAAAATATACATCATTTGTTTCTATTGCAAAGTATGTCATTGCCCTTTTAAGACGACATTGCCCCTTTAAGAGCTCTTTTGAGCAGCTGTGCCTAAACCACAGTTGAACTCCGGTTGTAAAACTGCATTTGTAGAAAGATGACATGCGCAATTGAAGGAGTAGAGAAATAAATGTGGTAGCAATGTAAAACTGGGATCCCCCTCTTTTTTTTATTAACAAAGGCCAAAACTACTTTCCAAATACATTTGTCATAACTACTTTCAAAAGTGTTTTCCCCAGATTGTATTCACAATTGTTGTGCATTGACTGCTTGTCAGAATGCATGTTTCCCTCCTATGGCTCTCGCAACTTGAATGCTCCTCAAGATGAATATTTATTTAGCATAGAACACACAACAACAAACCGACAATTTAAATAGGTAAACTATTCCACCTTGGGATTGTCTGATTTTGTTTTAATGACAACATTACATGGGGGGGGGGGGGGGGAGTAGCACTGGAAATGTACAACCCGAGTGATAAAGTATAGGCTTTGAATAACTTTGTCAGCGGCTACAGTAGCCTACCGCTGTCTGAGTTGAGCTCTGCTGTAGTACGCATTCCTTTCATCTGAACATCAGAGTGTCATCAACAATCGTGCATGTCCGTTCAGTGCACCGAGCATAACAGAGAAAATCCAATATTTGATAATACATATATTTGGGAATATATTTCGTAGAACAGACATGCTTCTGTCTGTATCAGGCTATGTCATTGCCAAACTATCTGCCCAAGATTTTTATTGCACATCTCAAAAATAACCTTTCCAGTATGCACATTACGCAGTGATGGAGAACTTTAACCCCTGCTTCCATCTGAAGTTCTTCTCTTCCAGTGGACTGTTAACAAATATTTTGAGATCCCGCGTCTGTGCTTATTCTACAAAACGGGAATGAGAAGACATTATGATGGAATGCTATTTTCCCGGATTGTAACGCCTTGCAGATAAGGAATATATTCACCAATATACTGGAAATCCATTCCTCTCGTTTTCCAGCACACAGATCCTAATCTAGGAGGAATGGTTCTGCAAACGCTTTATTAATGTTGTGTCTACCTCTGGAAGATGAGCTTGGCCAGCTCGGCCTGCAGCGGTCGATAACAGGGTGGTAACACGATTCGGCCGCCCCCGTCTGTCCCCGTGCCGCCCCCCTGTACCCCTCCTGTGCGTTATTTGAGAGCACATCCATTTTTATAAGACATAATACCCCAGCAGCTGGGAGCTGGCATCAGGAGGGCCCCTGGGGGACGAGGAGCCGACACAACAGTGTTCTACTGGCCATCCATAATGAAACTGTAGACCAATCATCTGAGTTCACAGTAGGCTTATCATCAAATTGTCTGTGTTCACTAGAAGACAACTGTGGGCGGTGTGGTTAACTTGATTTAGGAGTGATACCAAGCAAATTACACAGGTAGTAGTTTTGGATGAATTCAGACTTGGACGCCAAAACTGGTACTTACCTGTGCCTAAGGGTAGTAAGACATGAGTTAATTTGGTGTCTAACGACATACTACAAAATCTGATGCTGTAGACTCAGTCTTTGAGTTCAACACATCAATCACAAGTACTACATACACACACACACACACAGTCCCTCTATATCTTTCACTTTCACCCTCTCTCATACACACAAACACAGTCTCGTACACACATACACACTCACTCACGCAAATGCAAGTCAATTACCCCTAGTGTCTCTCTCTCAGAGTGGGGCAGTGTGGGTGTACTCCTCTCCTCTTCCTCCTAATCATGGCCTGCCTCCACACGCTGAATCAACGTGGGACCCTCCAACTACTAATATGCAAATATCTCCCTCTACTCACACTCCTGAAAAAAGTTACAACCTTAGTATTGACGATGCCACCATTTTTCTCTCTCCTTTGTTATACCAAACTTCAAAAAAGTGAGAAGTCTTTCATTTGAAAGATCGTTGTCTATCAATTAGAATATGATATCATTCTCTGTAATCTAAGGGGGTAAAAAGAATGTATCCAATATTCTTGGAAAATCACAAATTGCCTTTCCTTTATTTTGATATTGTCAGTTGGGTGAGCGTAAAAAGAGAACTAATCATAGATGTCAGTATTCTGAATGATCGTTGAGGAGCCGAGGGACACCCATCTGATGGAAACTACGTTTGGATGGATAAAACAAAAATATGATGAAAAGGAGGGAGAGAAAGACCAGTAGGAGAGAGAGAGAGAGAGAGAGAGAGAGAGAGAGAGAGAGAGAGAGAGAGAGAGAGAGAGAGAGAGAGATAAAGTGACAAAAAGAGAATGAGCGAGAGAGGAGAGAGGAGGGAGAGAGAAAGAGAGAAAAAAATGGATTTTGAAATTGCCTCGCGCCATCTCAGCTTATTATATTTCACATCTTATTATACGCCAGGGTTTTTGGAGATGGCTGTTTGTCAACGGATGTGCCCGGAATAGTAATGATGCCTTTCCTTAGTCAGGCATTCACGTTCATTTGCAGGGCTTAGAAGAAAGAAACAGTGTATTGTTACAACAGTCGTACATCCATGCATACTGTAGAAACAGACACAGACACAAGGTATCATGGGTCAGTATGAGCTTAAATAATATTTATTTGTGTTTCCATTGATCATTCCTTTCCTTTCCCTAAACATGCTGTTCTATATCTTATCAACATGTCCGTATGTGTGTGTGTGTGATAAACAGAAATAATCATCAGATCCATCTCTCTACAGATGGTGTCTTCTGCCTGAACCACAGGTCTACTGAATAACCTGGAGGTGAGTGATGGACAGGTGCATCTGAGTGACAGGTGTACAAAAGAAGAGTGAAGCGTCAAGGTGAAGATAGGCGGGGTGTTTCCATGGTAACGGGATCAGTTGAGAGAATGAACTTGAGTTATGTAATGTGGGAGAGAATCTAGCAGCTGTCATTCATTGACTGATGAAAGTAGAACACTATGAGGGTGGTTTTACTTCCCTCTGCCAAGCATTCTGGTTTAGGATTGAACTTACTGACCATATGAACTTATTGCCTGTGGCGTGTAGTCATGGATGCCAAGGGAAGCCAGGCTTCCCCAAAACTGTTACCAATAAAAAAAATACAGGACATAATTGATCTTTCATCTCTCTGTGTTTCATAATTTTACTTCATTTGCAAGAGGCTGGATGTATCTCACCGGTGAAAGCATACAATTGAGCGAAAAAGCGCCCCTCTTTCTCTGTATGTCTAGGCCATCTATCTGATACTGTCTGGTCCAAAAGAGAATGACATTGTTGCCGCTCGTAGCATTGAATGTGAGGAAAGCCAGCAAGCATTTGGCCTCCCTGTCACGCCCTGACCGCAGAGAACTTTATATGTCTCTATTTTGGTTTGGTCAGGGTTTGATTTGGTTGGGAATTCGATGTCCCTTTTTCTATGATTTGTATTTCTGTGTGTTTGGCCGGGTGTGGTTCTCAGTCAGAGGCAGCTGTCTATCGTTGTCTCTAATTGAGAACCATATTTTGGTAGCCTTTTTCCCACCTGTATTTGTGGGTAGTTGTCCATGTAGAGTTGCCTGTGAGCACTACGTTGTCGTCACGGTTTCGGTTTGATGTTTATTGTTTTGTTGGCGACATCTTATAATACATATGCAAATAAATCTAAAGAAATATCTTTAGATACAGCTCAAAGAATAAACTTAAACATTAACTCTGTAACACATTAAAGTTACAACATCCTCCCCCCCCGATGAACAATTGTGTTCATCTAGATCTCTAGGCAGTATATCAACTGAATAGGTCTCCTCAACAAAGTCTGACTTTAGATCCAGCAAGTAGTCCCTTCGCCAACTGTTCCAGAAACTGGTCACAAGTCTCTGCCTGTACTTCCATCTGCGTGTCATTTCCCGCTTGTTTAACGTTGGGTGCTGAGTGTCAGCTGGAAATGGCTTTGGAGGCAAAGAGGTTAGTCTTTTACCCACCAGGAAGTGTGCTGGGGTCAGGGGTTGTGGTTCATCCACCTCATTGTGCACGAAGGTCAGAGGCCTAGAATTTAGGATAGCTTCAACCTCTGTCAGGACTGTGCATATCTCTTCAAAATTAAGTGAAGCTCTCCCAAGAACCTTTCGCAGGCATGTTTTTACTGACCTGACGAGTCTTTCCCAGAATCCGCCCCACCAGGCTGCTCGCTCTGCGATGAACCTCCAGGTGATGCCCCTTTCTGAGAAGAACGCCAAGAGTTGGGGCTCTTCGATTGCCTTCCACAGCTCTTTCAAGTCCTGATCAGCTCTCTTGAACGTTTTTGCATTGTCTGAGTAGATTACATTACATAATCCTCTCCTTGAGATGAATCTTTTTAGAGCTAACAAGAATGTCTCTGTTGACTGATCTGAGACCAGTTCCAAATGCACTGCTCTGGTTACAGCACAAGTGAACAGTGCAATGTATGACTTCTTCACAGAACCATTTTCTTTCACATAGAGCGGTCCTGCAAAATCCACACCTGTGACTTCGAATGGTGGGGATTCAGTTATTCTGTCTTTTGGTAAAGGCGCAGTGACCTGCTGTCCGGCCCTTGCCTTGAATCTCTTGCACACTATACATCTTGCCACTGTGCTCTTGACTAGCTGCCTAGCACTCAAGATCCAGTATCGCTCTCTGATTTGTACTAGAGTGTCTCTTACTCCAGAATGCATCACCTTCTCATGTTGGTACTGTATCAGCATTTCTGAGTATCTGGACTTATTGGGCAGAATCCATGGGTGCTGCTCTCTGAATGTGAAGTTGGACTGTTGCAGTCTTCCTCCTACACTGAGTAGTTCGTGTTCGTCCAGGAAAGGTTTCAGTTCTCTGATTTTACAGTCATTGTTTAGGCTTTTTCCTGCCTTCAGTAGTTTGATCTCCTGTCCGAAACTCTGTTGTTGTGTTACCTTAATCCAGTACTTTTCTGCATCGAACAGTTCGTCAGCAGTCAGTTCACCTTGCATCTTTATGGTTGTACGAGCATTGGCTATGAATCTCTTTATCCAGGCGGTGACTCTGAACACTCTTTTCAGTTTGCTGTACCTTTCAAGCTCCAACACAGGTTCAGTGCTGTCTGTGCTGTTTGCTGCGAGTTGTACAGTAGCCTTCACCATCAGGATCAAGTGCATGTTCCAGGAAATGTGGGAGAGGGGACTCAGCTGGGACGAAGAATTACCACCTGATCTGACACGAGAATGGCAACAGTGGTGTTCAGAACTACCCCAGTTACACCAGCTCACCATACCAAGGTGGTACAGAACAGACATGCGGCCACAGAATAACCACACCCTGAAACTACACGTGTTCTGTGATGCAAGTGAAAGGGCTTACAGTGCAGTAGCTTACTTGCAAGGTGAGTCACAAGACAGGGAAACAACAAGTCTAGTCGCATCCAAGTCCAGGGTAGCCCCACTTAAGAAAATGACGCTGCCATGCCTGGAGCTCATGGAAGCTGTGATTGGAGCGAGACTAGCAAACAACTTGATGACCACACTGAAAATGGAAGAAAAACAGATTAACATGTGGACAGACTCGATGATCGTGCTGCATTGGATTTGCAGCTCAGCTCAGAAATGGAAACAGTTTGTTGCGAACAGAGTGACGGAGATCCAGTCCTTGACCAATCCAGAGTCATGGTCACATATTGAAGGGAAAACGAATCCAGCTGACCTCCCTACAAGAGGACAAACTGTTAGAAACTTGACACAGAGCGAGCTATGGTGGAATGGACCCAGAATTCTGACATCACCCAATCAGTCCGAAGAGACTGATGATAACAAGGTTCCGGATGAGGTGAATATAGAACTCAAGTCCAGTTGCCAGGCTACTGTACAACTCGCAGCAAACAGCACAGACAGCACTGAACCTGTGTTGGAGCTTGAAAGGTACAGCAAACTGAAAAGAGTGTTCAGAGTCACCGCCTGGATAAAGAGATTCATAGCCAATGCTCGTACAACCATAAAGATGCAAGGTGAACTGACTGCTGACGAACTGTTCGATGCAGAAAAGTACTGGATTAAGGTAACACAACAACAGAGTTTCGGACAGGAGATCAAACTACTGAAGGCAGGAAAAAGCCTAAACAATGACTGTAAAATCAGAGAACTGAAACCTTTCCTGGACGAACACGAACTACTCAGTGTAGGAGGAAGACTGCAACAGTCCAACTTCACATTCAGAGAGCAGCACCCATGGGTTTTGCCCAATAAGTCCAGATACTCAGAAATGCTGATACAGTACCAACATGAGAAGGTGATGCATTCTGGAGCAAGTGACACTCAGCACCCAACGTTACACAAGCGGGAAATGACACGCAGATGGAAGTACAGGCAGAGACTTGTGACCAGTTTCTGGAACAGTTGGCGAAGAGACTACTTGCTGGATCTAAAGTCAGCACACCGCTGTGACACACCACAGCCCACCCCACTGAAAGCGGGTGACGTTGTACTCATTGGAGAAGATAACCTACCCAGACAAACCTGGAAACTAGGAAAGATTGAGGAACTGTTTCCAGGCCGAGATGGCTTAGTTAGATCATGTTCAGTTCGTACTGCTTCGGGGACTTTGTTGAGGAGACCTATTCAGTTGATATACTGCCTAGAGATCTAGATGAACACAATTGTTCATCGGGGGGGGAGGATGTTGTAACTTTAATGTGTTACAGAGTTAATGTTTAAGTTTATTCTTTGAGCTGTATCTAAAGATATTTCTTTAGATTTATTTGCATATGTAATTGTATTGGGTTGTGTTGAATTACGCTTTTTGACTGCAAGTCCCAGAATGCCTTGCGAGAGGAATGAGTGATAACGCGCCAATTATGTGCAGGTGCGGATGATTGTGACTGACTTTCCAACAGCATCTTACCTGCATTGCTCTGTACCAAAACAATTGTTGTTAAATGTAACGTAAACAAGTATTCTTACTAAAATAAGCTTTCGTATCAAACCCGACGTCCCGAGTCATTACTAAGAAGTTAGTTAATCTAAAAATGTACGCACACCATGCTGCGCTTTGGTCCGCTGTTTCCACCTGACACTCCCTGTGGCGGGCTGGGCGCAGTGTACGCTAGCCAAGGTGGCCAGGTGCACGGTGTTTCCTCCGGCGCATTGGTGCGGCTGGCTTCCGGGTTGGATGTGCGCTTAAAGAAGCAGCGGCTTGGTTGGTTGTGTATCGGAGGACGCATGACTTTCAACCTTCGTCTCTCCCGAGCCCGTACGGGAGTTGTAGCGATGAGACAAGATAGTAGCTACTACAACAATTGGATACTACGAAATTGGGGAGAAAAAGGGGTAAAATTAAAAAAATAATAAATAAAAAAATATATAAAAAAGTGTCACAGGAAGCAACTTGGATTTAGCTTCTTTCCAAACACAATGCATCGAGAGCATACATCATTGACAGAAAGAACTTGAATTGTTGCATCTCATTGTGTAGGTAGCTAAAATAGTCCCTTGTTCATTTGTGAACTTCCGGCGCCGACAGAGATGGCCGGCTCGCTTCGCGTTCTTAGGAAACTATGCAGTATTTTGTTTTTTTATGTATTATTTCTTACACTGTTACCCCAGGAAATCTTAAGTCTTATTACATACAGCCGGGAAGAACTATTGGATATAAGAGCAAAGTCAACTTACCAACATTATGACCAGGAATACGACTTCCCCAAAGCGAATCCATTGTTTGGTCCACCACCCAGGACAATGGATCTGATCCCAGCAGGCAACCTAAAAACAACGGCGCAGCAGAAGGGGTAGACGGAGCGGTCTTCTGGTCAGGCTCCGTAGACAGGCACACCGCCCACCTCTCCCGAGTATACTACTCGCCAATGTCCAGTCTGTCCAGTCTCGCCAATGTCCAATCTGCAGAGAGGAATAAGAGAAATTTCCCAAAAGCAAGCTTGTAGCGTTATACCCTAGAAGACTCGAGACTGCAATTGCTGCCAAAGGTGCTTCAATAAAGTACTGAGTAAAGGGTCTGAATACTTATGCAAATGTGATATTTAAGTTTTTTTTTTTTATAGATTTGCAAAATGTCTAAAACCTGTTTTGCTTTGTCATTGTGGGGTATTATGTGTAGATTGATGAGGGAAAAAATGGTTTGATCAATTTTAGAATAAGGTTGTAACGTATTTTTTTTTAGAAAAAGTCAAGTGGTCTGAATACTTCCCGCATACACTGTATAATACGGTCGCAAGACATATGAACTAACACGTTATAGAGCAAACAATGCAATTATCACAACACATAGCTTGTAATATGGCTTTTTTTCTGGCTTGGCTTCCTCTATGATTTTACCCACGCACCGCTACTGCTTATTGAATTGTCAAATGCAAGTCTCCTTTCACGCCTCGTTGCTCTCTAATTTGACGAAGACTCACTGAATCGTCCCCACAGCCTGAAGTTACTACGGTTCAAAGAACTGTTCTGGATGTGGTTGTCAGTGCAGCTTAGTTTCCCAAAGTAAAACGTGACAGAAACGTTCTGTGATTACTGTAATAGCCTGACATCCTCACATTGACAAATAGCCCTGTATTGTCCACTTTACTGGTTGTTCTCTAGCAGAAAAACCAGCCCCAATTCTAACCATAAATCTACTGCAGCATTAATCACCAAATCACAGTTCATTTATATATACTAGGCAAATCAGTTAAGAAAAAAATCCTATTTACAATTGGCCAACGCTGGGCCAATTGTACACCGCCTTATGGGACTGCCAATCACAGACAGATGTGATACAGCCTGGCTTCGAACCAGGGACTGTAGTGACACCTCTTGCACTGAGATGCTGCGCCACATGTAGGCCTATGACACAGTACTGCAGCACTGTAATAGACCTGGGCTGGAGCATTATGGTTCAACTGTGAAGAGACCAGCACATTAGTACAGGAGAAAATAGCATCCCAGATGTTCCCCTTTCACATTCAACCCTAGGCTCAGCACTTTTTCATTGAGTTATGAGCGACCAACGACCAACCCATTGCATTTTGAGGCAAATTAAAGTTAGCCCCCACCACCCCCTTCTGCTCAAGTAGGACTTTATGGAGAGCCATAACAATAGGGAGGAGGGGTATCCATTTTGAAAAGTGCTTACAGTCCAAAGCCCAGAGTCATAATCCAGAGTCCTGTAGATTTTTCCCACGAGGAGTGGAAGATTGTCTGAGAAAGTCTCTCCAAAGCTGTGAGGAGTTTCCTTTCTCTCTCTAGATCTCTGTACTATCCCACTTGGCACAATTTGGTTGAATCAGCATTGTTTCAATGTAATTTGTTAACACATTGCGACGTGACGTATATAAAAATGGGTTGAACAGCACCTCCTACTGGAGAATGTATCTATCTACAACTATCCTTTTCGATCTCCCATCCAGGGTTTTAACCATGCGCTGCTTAGCTATGCTATTTGTCACTGAGAATTACCAATGTGCTATCGTGAGAATGATTGTTAAGAGAGCTTCACTTAAACATGAAATAGATTCTCTGTTGCTATCAAGGTCATTCCAAAGGGTAGGTTTAACAGAGTAAATAAAATGTGACCATACGTTATCAATCATTTATCATCAGTGATGCTATTTAGGCATATATAGCACTTGAAAGTATTCAACAGCTATTACATCAATTCAACCCAGAAATCAACTAAAAATAGATAGTACAATCGACCTAGGGTTTTTAGCACTGGTTGATGTTACTGTCACGCCTGTTCCCGCTCTTCCTCCCCTGGCACTCGAGGGCGCCAGGCTCTCCAGGATTACACAATCAAGCCACCATCAGTACGCACACCTGCCTTTCCTCGTCACGAGCATCTGCGCTCATTGGACTCAGCTGAGCTCTATTACTTGTGTTATTGCCTTCCCTATATCTGTCTGTTCCCTAGCTCTGTTCCCTGCTTCGGGATTGATGTTTGTCATATGTCCTTGTTTACCCGTGTGCTGACGCTGTTCCTGTCATGTTCCCTATTTAATGTTTGACTCCCCGTACCTGCTTCTCCTGTTCGGTGTCACTCCTTACAGAATCCCGAAGCCATCATGCGAAGCATCGTGATGTACTGGCGTTCCGGTTGGTGGTGACGTCGGTCCTGGGTCGCCGCCGATGGAACGGGGGTGCCTAGCCAGCTCGTCGGGCTTCCACGCCCTAGCTGGCTCGAGAGGTTTCCTTGCCCCGGTTGGCTCGGAAGGCGCCCATCCCATGTCGGGCCTCAGCCGGATTGTCAGGTCTTGTTTGCCCAGCTGGCCCAGGAGTTTTTTTGTTTTGTTGGTGACTTCAGGGTGGATTCCGCCACCGATGGAACCCGGGGGTGCCTAAGCCAGCTCATCGGGTTTCCACGTCCTAGCTGGCTCGAGAGGTTTTCTTGCCTCGGTTGGCTCGGCAGGTTACCATCCCATGTCATGCTCCGCCGGATCATCGGGCTTCCACGCCGCAGCGTGATCGACAGGCGTTCATGCCTCAGCCGGCTAGACAGGCTCCCACGCTCCTGCTGATTTGTGGGGAATTTACCCCAAGCCAGCTTGCCCAGCGCCCATGTCTCGGCCCGGCTCGCCCAGTTGGGACGGCCTTGGTGGCGCCCCTAGAGGGGGGGGTATTGTCACGTCTGCTCCTGCTCTTCCCCCCCTGGCGCTCGAGGGCGTCAGGATACCCTGCATTACGCACTCCTGCCACCATCATTTACGCACACCTGCCTTCCCTCGTCACGCGCATCAGCGATATTGGACTCACCTGGACTGACTCAATCAGCTGTTTATTACCTCCCCTATATTTGTCAGTTCCCCAGCTCTGTTCCCCACTGATGCAGTGTTTGTCATATGTCTGTGTTACCCGTGTACTGACGCTGTTCCTGTTTGGTTCCATGTCCGTTCCCTATTAAATGTTTGACTCCACGTACCTGCTTCTCCTGTCCGGCGTCGGTCCTTACATTTACATTTTCATTTATTTATATTGAATTGTGATTGGTTGTCAACACAACCAAATATCAACATTTGAAGGATGTATCTTCTGTTTGGATAAGTTCCATCTGTGCCACCAACTTAGTCTGTCTTCTACAAATTAACAATTGATATGTTGGATTCACATCTTCTTCTCAACCAAAAATATAAGTTAAAGAACAGAACTAAATCAAATCAAACTTGATTTAAAGTGCATTTAAAATGTAATTTGATTTGATGTAGTAATATTCTTTAATCTCAACTGCAATACAGGTTTTTTGGTTCTGCTATTAGATTAATCACAGTGATATACATATTAATATGTTGTGTAAATGCACAAAATATCTAACATTGTATTTCCATTTGAACGTTGCTGTGCTTTTAAATAGTTGAAACTAAACTAGAAATATCAGACATAGTTTTTCCATTGTAAATTGTTGTGCTTTTATATGGTCGAAATCACAGCGACAAGACATTGGAAATTCAACTCACTTTTGGCTGCCTTTTTGAGTGGATGAACATAGGTTGTAATCTCATTGATCAGCGTCTCAAACTAATAATACAAAATGATCCACGTTGAAATGACATTGTGAACCCAGTGGGATGTTAGTCTCTGCAGTAGCATTCATTAATCACCACTGTAGCAGTTTACTGCCAGAGCAGGGAGGAGGGAGGAGGGAGGGAAGAAAGGAAGAGGAGGGGAGGGTCAAAATGTGCCAGGATTTATCATAGGGGATTGAGGAGGCTATTCTATTAGGGCGAGGAAACGTGTAAAGCATTAAGCCCTGATAATGCTTAACAATATCAAGGATTTATTTCCCGCCCATCCAAACGGCTCTCCAAGGTAGGTGCTTAGATAATGCCAGTGAAGGAAGTGCAAAATCAATAATTATGGTCTGCCACCAGGTAGCATACTGTACCATCTCCCCTTATTAGTTTAATAAAGTATACCCCACTCCCATTGTGTGGTCTATGGACATATTGTAATGGATGGGGGCAGTGGATGATCTTCACAAGTAAAAGTCAGGAATAAGATTATATGGACAGGGGGAACCTACTGTAAGATGCTTTATGAATACGGGCCCAGTTTAGATGAGTAACTATGGACTAGAAGGTCTGAATAGCATGGAGCCATACAGAGCAGATCAAGGTTGTTACGGATGTTGTGGGGGGTTGATGCGGTGGGGGGTGGTGGTGGTTGTAGTGTTGGTGATGGGGGTGGTGGTGGTAGTGTTGGTGATAGTGGTGGTGGTTGTGCTATCTTGCCTTGTTCATAGTTGAGCAAATAATACTCATTCTGCCCCTTCAAAAATAGAATCAATAACAAATGCTAAATACAGAAATCATAATAATAATGTCACATGCTTCATAAACAACAGGTGTAAACTAACAGTGAAACACTTACTGACGGGTCCTTTTCCAACAATGCAGAGTTAAAGATAAAACAAATTTAAAAAATAGTGACATGAGGATTAGATACACAGTGGATAATGAATAACAATAACGAGTAAACATTACATGGCTATTTACAGAGAGTACCAGTACCGATTCGATGTGCAGGGTTACGAGGTAATTGAGGAAGCTACAGTGCAATTACATATAGGCAACAGGATAGATAATAGACAGTAGCAGCAGCAGGTAGCCATTTGATTAGCTATTTAGCTATCTTGTTGGGTCCCTTTGGTTCCAGACTTTGTACACTGGGTGCATACCTGGTGGACTGGGGTGCCAGAGGTGGCATTCAGTGATGAGGGCTGGGTCGTAGGATGTCCCTAGCAGGGACCCAGCACCTCTCCTCCCGTCCACAGCCCTCCCAGTCAACCAGGGACTGGAATCCCCTGCCCTGTGGTCGAACCTTCAGGAGGCGCCTCACTGCAGTCCATTGCTAGGGGCATCACTACAGACCCTGGTTCGATTCCAGGCTGTATCATAACCGGCCGTGATTGGGCGGTGCATAATTGGCCCAGCATTGTTTGGGTTAGGGTTTGGCTGGCGTAGGCAGTCATTGTAAATAATAATTTGCCATGTGGTATCAGAGAGAACAGTCTATGGATTGGGTGGCTGGAGTCTTTGACAATTTTGGGGCTTTTCTCTGACAGCACCTGGTATAGAGGTCCTAGATGGCAGGGAGCTCGGTCCCAGTGATGTACTGGGCCGTACTCACCACCCTCTGTAGCGCCTTGCAGTTGCTGTGCCAAGCGGTGATGCAGCCAGTAAAGATGCTCTCAATTGTGCAGCTGTAAAACTTTTTGAGGATCTGAGGGCCCATGCCAAATCTTTCCAGCCTCCAGAGGGGGACTGTGTCGGTGTGTGTGGACCATGTTAATTCCTTAGTGATGTGGACACAGAGGAACGTGGCCCGTGTTCTGTCCCTGGTCCTACGCTTTGTGATGAGTTTGGAGGGGACTATGGTGTTGAATGCTCAGCTGTAGTCAATGAACAGCATTCTTACATAGGTATTTATTTTGTCCAGGTGGGAGAGGGCAGTGTGGAGTGCAATAGAGATTGTGTCATCTGTGGACTTGAGACTTCCTTAACATTAGAGTTAACACACCAGCTGTTGATAACAAAGAGACACACCCCTCCTCCCTTCATCTTACCCAAGTCTGCCGTCCGGTCTTGGCTGAGGCGTAGAAAAACCAGAGAGATTTATATCCATGTTCTCATTCTGCCACGACTCTGAGAAACATAGAATATTACAGTTTTTCAGGTCTCGTTGATAGGATAGTCTCGAACGGAGCTCATCCAGTTTGTTCTCTAGTAATTGCACATTCACCAATAGAACACAGGGCAATGGCGGTGTATTTGCTCCCTGCCGTAGTCTCATCAGGGTGCCGGCTCTCCTGCCTCGCTTTTGCTGCTGCTCCCTCATTTGAGTCTTGAAGATTAAGGCCTGGTCCGGATTAAGCAGAACGTCCAAAGCTGCCAACTTGTTGAAGTATACATTTTCATCCAAATCGAGATTAGTGATCGCTGTCCAGAAGCTAGTTTTGGCCATAGAAATTCTGGGGGAGATATTATGTACACAAAAAGTTAAGATCAGACAAAATGTTAGAATTGGTCAAGAGCCCGTAAGACAGCTGCTATCCACCGCAGCGCCATCTTAAATGATTTATTCTTGCCATCTTCTTTAATGGCACAAAGGAAGCTTGAATTAGCGAAGCGAGAACAATCATAATAACCTGAATAGACAAAAGAGGCTACACTCCACTACCTCCTCTCAACTGTAAGAAACAAGATGGATGCTGTCTTGACTAGAAGAGATTCTTAGTTAAGAAGCAATCAATGCACTTGGCTTTCATTGTAATGAGAAACATTTATTGAATGTTTGTGTTTTGGGCCAGATGCTGTGTCTATAGGATTGGGAGCATAATCAAAGGCTGAACTGATTACAGCTTGAGGAGTATTAGTGCTAGCTAGCTGCAAGGCTCAAAGTGGTTGTGTTGTGTAGCCTAGCGCAGAAAGAGGAGCAGCAGCATATCGTATTTTAATACACCATGTGGTGTTTAGAGAATATTGAGGAAGGATAATGAGGAAGGATAATGCTGCCGCAGTCTATCCCAACTTTGATTGTTGATTACAGTTGTCACAAAGTGCTATACAGAAACCCAGCCTACAACCCCAATTGAGAGCGAGACTGCAGAAAACACAGATTTTCTTAATGTAAATGAATTAGCTTAGCAGGTTGTAATACATTGGAGTATAATTAAATGATATGGCAGGGTCATCGACGAACTCGGGCGTATTAGATGTGGTGCTTAATGCGAGCAGGCAAATTCAATCGCTCCTATTGATCAGCCACTTTATGTTCTGTACTGTGGCTCCCTGCACCTGACCCCCATTTCATTCTCAAGTCATTACAGTCGCCGGGCAGAATTTAGTGTGGCTGCAGGCTATCCGATGATACATCCAGAAGAGGGGGAGGAGGAGGAGGAGGAGGAGGAGGAGAAGTGGAGGAGGAAGAAACTAAGGACTAAGGAGGAAAGATACATGGGAGTCGTTGGCTGGTTGCCCCCTTCTCCCTCATTGGTTCAGATCAATGAGGTTGGCTAATGGCTACATGTTAAATATACCCTTCCACTCCAGGCAGAACAGGAGCGTCAGTTAGTGCTGCATCAGTTTTATTCTGCCCCGCTCCATAGGGCTTGAGCTGGTGCAATGTAACAGACAGTTTGGAGTCAGAGTAGTTACTTATAAATAAGGAACAGATTGGATGGGGTTGAGGAGGGGGATGTGTGGAGGAGGGAAAACATGGAGAGTGAGAACGATATTGATTACACTTCCCATTTAAGAAAATGAGAGTTTGAGACTTTTGGCCCTGGCCAGACAATGTTATTAAACAATATGATGAGTGGGAATCAATGAGGTTGGGTTAGACTGTTTTGGGTGTGGGGGATGGGGAGGTGAAAGGCCCATTAACCATCCAGTTTAGGGTTGCCTCGGGAGGGCAGTGGCCCAGCCCAGACCAGACCAGACCAGACCAGACCAGACAGTGAACATGCATAATCAATAAGATCAGAGCAGAATATCAATATGTCTGTGGGTGGACAGAAGAACCTTACACAAGAGAACACTATCCACGATAAAGCTTTCTGTTTTTCATTGCTGGCGGACGTGGGACAGACTAGTAGTAGCCACAGGAATACGTATGTCCACACGGGTGAAAACTGCATAGGTCTACAAGTGTCCAGTTCATTTAAGCCCTTACATCTGGGGAGCTAGAGGGGAAATGGCGATGCAATCCTCTGTTGTCTATTTGAGGACAATAACCTTCCCTCAGCAACAAAGGAAGACCACTAGATGAGTTGGAAGCAAATGATTTGTCCTCTACTGTTGTTCCAATGCTTTTACACTCACTTCTGTTGCTACAGTGTTGCTCTTTTCTCACTAAGAGGAGAAGAAGGGAAGGAACCAACACTGCTAGAGGTCAAGTCAAACAGTTTAGGAAACATGGCCAGGGAGAGAGAGAGAGAAGAGAGGGAGGACGAGGTGTAGGAGGAGGAGAGGGGGGAACCAGCAAACATAAGAGCAGAGAAGGGTAGCCAAACAAATCAATCAATCAAATGTATTTGTTTATTTATATCCCCATTAGCTTTTGCAGAAGCAGCAGCTACTCTGCCTAGGGTCCACAAAAAACATGACAAGTAACAAAACCCTGATAGACAAGGATAGTCACACAAATTGGAAGTACAACATTTACAAACAATGCTTCCAATCCTATCGAGACACAGCATCTGGCCCAAAACACAAACTTTCAATAAATGTTTCTCATTACAATGAAAGCCAAGTGCACTGATTGCCTCTTAGCTAGGAATCTATTCTAGTCAAGACAACATCCATGTTTCCATGCATCCATGTTTCTTACAGTTGAGAGGAGGTAGTGAAGTGTAAACAATAATGTTTTTTATGAAGCCCTTTTTATATAAGCAGTTGTCACAAAGTGCTATACCGAAACCCAGCCTAAAACCGCAATTGAAGAAGACAGGAGGGTGGATTAGACGTTGACCAAACAAATAACCAAATCAGAGAGGGTGGCCAACCCCCATTCGGCCTCATGGCTGGATTTTTGATCTGAAATGCACTGTCAACTGTGGGACCTTAAATAGACAGGTGTGAGCCTTTTCAAATCATGTCCAATCAATTGAATTTAACATGGGTGGACTCTAATCAAGTTGTAGAAACATCTCAAGGTTGATCAACGGAAACAGGGTGCACCTGAGCTCAATTTCGAGTCTCATTGCAAAGGGTCTGAATACGTATGCAAATATGTTTTTTCTGTCATTTCTTTTTAATACATTGGCAAACATTTCTAAGAACCTGTTTTTTGCCTTGCCATTATTTGGCATCGTGTGTCGTTTGCTGAGGAACGTTTCCTTATTTAATCAACTTTAACAGAAGGCTGTAACGTAACAAAATGTGTAAAGAGTCAAAGGGTCTGAATGCTTTCAGAAGGCCCGGTGTAGAATATGAAGGAGAGGGATGGCTTCTGGATCAGTGTGAAAGATAAGACGACACAGAAACTGTTTATGTGTATTGGTGTATGGATGTGTGTGAATGCATGGGTATGTTACATGTGCGTCTATGTGCATGTGTGTGAATGCATGTGCTGTCCCCTTGTGAACGCCTTGTACATCCAGAACAAAACTGTATATTGCGAGCAGTCATTGGACAAAGTCCCCATAATTCATCACAGAAATCTCCTTTCATGCAAGATTAATATCCATTTAAAGGCTTCCACTGTGAAAGGTTATGAATGGACTTTAATATTAACTAGCTTTGCCTTGAGGATGATTATTCTAGTTAGTATACATTCTCATTCCTCTCTCTCTCCCTCTTTCATTTTCTCTCTCCATTTTCTTTCTATTTCTCTCTCTAGCTCCTCTCCTCCTTCACGGCACGCATCGTAAGCGTGGTACGTGTTCACATAATGGAAGGAGATAACACATCAGAATTATGCTGTGGAAAAAGTGCTTTCATTTGTCTAACACTCACAGAGCGTGCACTCTGAAATGGGGCTTGGGTGGAAGTAAAAAAGGATTCTTCACTTGAAATATTGATCATTATGAAAATTCATGCGTAGCATTTCGGTCACGCTAGATTTATAATTTCATGTCCATGTCCTCTCAGCTGCTAGTGCTTCAAATACGGACAGAAAGAGAAAATGTAGTGCGTGGGGGATTCTTCGTGTGCAGAACATTGCGGATTTAGAAAATGCGTTATGTGGTTGTCTATTTCTCCACACATGAAGGGGCAACCTGTTTAATTTTAGCAGGCACCAAATGAAGTGCTTCTAATGTTTATGTGTAAATACAGAACCGGTTAATAAAGTGAGTTGTGACATTCATCTCTCTAGACAAAAGACGTATGTTCCTCTATCTGCATATGTACCCTCTCTGTCTGAAAATTAATTAGAGGAGAGAAGGAACTTACAGTGTGTCTCATCCCTCTTCATGCTCTCTCTCTATCTATCTATTTGGCTACAGTCCCGGAGACATTGAACATATCGGGAGTGTTTTATGACATGGTTCAGGTCTCAAGTGGAACTAGAAGACAGGATGACAGAGTGAGATATACCTCATTGTGTGTGTGTGTGTGTGTGTGTGTGTGTGTGTGTGTGTGTGTGTGTGTGTGTGTGTGTGTGTGTGTGTGTGTGTGTGTGTGTGTGTGTGTGTGTGTGTGTGTGTGTGTGTGTGTGTGTCAGAGGGAGGCTACATGGGGAGGAAGAGGTGAGTCAGAAAGGCTCATAGTCTGGCTGTGGGGGGGGTGATTCTACTGTCTCTAGTCTATCAGAGTCTGGCTGTGGGGGGTGATTCTACTGTCTCTAGTCTATCAGAGTCTGGCTGTGGAGGGGTGATTCTACTCTCTCTAGTCTATCAGAGTCTGGCTGTGGGGGGGGGGGGGGGTGATTCTACTGTCTCTAGTCTATCAGAGTCTGGCTGTGGGGGTGATTCTACTGTCTCTAGTCTATCAGAGTCTGGCTGTGGGGGGGTGATTCTACTGTCTCTAGTCTATCAGAGTCTGGCTGTGGGGGTGATTCTAATGTCTCTAGTCTATCAGAGTCTGGCTGTGGGAGGTGATTCTACTGTCTCTAGTCTATCAGAGTCTGGCTGTGGGGATGATTCTACTGTCTCTAGTCTATCAGAGTCTGGCTGTGGGGGTGATTCTACTGTCTCTAGTCTATCAGAGTCTGGCTGTGGGGGGTGATTCTACTGTCTTTAGTCTATCAGAGTCTGGCTGTGGGGGGTGATTCTACTGTCTCTAGTCTAACCCACTACCTCTCAGCAGCTAACACACTCGATATGTCAACATTATGAGGTCATTGCATCTCATCTGTGTAGCAAACCTGTTTCCTTCTCATTTCTCAAGCCAATTGAGCCCATGGAAAGCAGTGGTCATTCCACCCGCCTGCGATACGTTAGCAGCCAGCCTGCCCGCCACACTCCCGGGCCTGGCCTAGCCTCGTCAGCAGAACAGTGGGATAACAGAGAGGGCCGTTACCGAGGCGAGACGCCACCTGCCTGAACCAACCCTAATAGAGCGCTGTGAAAGCACATGTTAAAGACCAGAGGCTAGCTCCATGAGGATGAATAGATCAGGATCCATTTAGATTTCAGAGTGGGGAAACGTCAGCCAGTCAGTCAGCTGGGCAGGGATACTCACGGCTGGGGTGGGCTAGGCGTTTGTGGAGGCGGTGGTAGTGGGGTGAGTAACCGCCCTGCTTCCCTGACTATGTAAGTACTAGCATGGTCCGGGGAAGAGAGTGAGGGGACTACGTGACCTTGGCGTCTCTCTCTCCCTCCACCCACCACCACAGCTCAATAATCAATGGGAGCCATTTGACTGGGGGTCAGCGCAGGGCTGTGATCTCTCCCCTGCCGTTGTTAATAAAATCGATCACGCCACAGCGGAGTCCGACCGAGACGCATAATCGATAGGGCTTTATGAGAGAGAGTTGCCGGTCGAACATGGATCCCCCATCAAGCCGGATTCACCTCTTCATGACCCTTGCTTGACCTTTGACCTTTATCACTCAGGTCAAACGAGGTCGGAGGGACCGGTGATAATACAGTGGATAAATCGAATATGGCTCTTTATCAAGAGGATGACATTTCCTCTCAGTTCTATTTCCGTATTGATGTGATGTTTCTGGCCATGGCAAGCAGGGATTGTTACAGCCGATAGAAACAGAGACACAGGTGGCTGATCTAGCATGCAGAGAGTTGGAGCGATCACTGAGCCAAATGGAAAAATAAACAGACAACGTACACACTCACACACACACTGTACATAAGGCACAGAGGTCAAAGGTTCTTTCTTTATGTTTTTGGTGTCACTGGCGTCACAGAGAAACACAGTCAGGGGTCAGACCCCTATGAATTTTGAACTTTTTATGGTTATAGACAAATTTGTTACACTGTGTGTACATGTGCATGCGTGTGTGTGTTTGAGAGAGAGTGTATCTTGACAAAACCATTCAAAGGCAATGGAAGCTACAGGCAAACACACAATTTGAATCTGATGCTGAGAGTCTTCTGGTGATTAGTAGATTGCATGGGAAACTTTGCTCTGAAATAAGTCATATTCTCAACTTCTCCGTCTAACTTTATTTTTCTCTTTGATGAGGAGGAACGCCTCATGGTGCAAAGAGATATTGAGAAATGAGCGAACTGACATTATCAAATATTTGCAGAACTCTTCCTGCGCTGAAGCAGTTGCTCAAATGAATTGATTTTGGTCTGTGTCTCTCCGCCTGGCGCTCAGTGGAGGTGGAATGGGTAATATCTGTGCCAGTGGAGACTAGAGATTCATTACGCTCTGTTCTGTTCTGGCAGTGAGAAGGAATCAGTTTTGTTACACTGAGTGAGAGAGAGACACCCTGTAATATTGGGGGAGATCTACAGTACAAGCAGCGAACATTACACAGGGGGAAACCCCCAGGTCAGATCCCTAGAGGCTGGAAAAAGATAATTGTTTGGCAATGTTAATGCAAAACCTATGTTATTGATGTACAGTTTTCATATTCACACACAATGCGAGTAAACTGGTGTTGAATGTAGGGAACAGAAACAGTGCCATCTAGTGGATGAAAGGATAAACACAAAAACAAACGCACAATTACTGTATGCAGTTCTGCTCTCATTCACACGCACACGCACACACACGCACACGCACACACACACACGAAGACATGCACAGAGAGGATGGTGACTATGGCAACAACATTCAATCTAATTTAAATAATCAGGGAATACGATGACATGTAAACAAACAATAAATTGCATAGACATTTCTGAAATGCTATTCTCGATGGCCATTGTAAAGGCTGTGAACTCCCAATGTACACACGCAAGTTCAAAAACAAACACAAACAAACACACTCACACACACACACACACACACACACACACACACACACTCCTGAATAAAGTATAGGCCTCCACAGCGGCTGCATCGTGTAGTTTTAAATAGAGTGAAGGCATTAGTGGGCCCACAGGTGCCAGCCAGGGCTGTGGTGGAATACTTAGAGAGAGAGGCATTCTAGCAGCCCATTAATCTCCTGCTCTGATCCCCCACCCCACGCTAACATATTTACCCTAATTAAACAAGACAAACGAGAGAGAGCCAAACACTCTTAAATCTCCATGATAAACATCTCATCGACCGGCTGCAATATGGAATATGTTGGAAGACGTCACCGTTTCACCTTGTCTAATTACCCAGAGATCTTGATTAATATGCACGGCTCCCCTTCGTTTCGGATGAAGCAATCAATCCCAATGTACATTTATGTTTTTCTTTGGCAGGGGAATGAGACTATTTATTTTTCGACTGATTGTAAATAAAAGCTGCTGATGTGATTAATATTAGCTCAGCAAATGTACATTAGTAGGAGGAGGACACACTGGAACAGGTGTTAAATAGTTTAGAATGGATTAGAGTGTGTTAAGCACACACAACCCAGTGCTCCCTGTGATGTAGTAGACCAGACACCCTGACTAATGACTTAACCATTTCCATCTCCATGACAGTGGATAATGACGATAGACTCCTCTTTAACTGTTTAGCTATATATATATATATATATATATATATATATATATATATATATATATATATTCTAAGTAAGTCTAACAGACTTACTTGACTTATTTAGTTCCGCTCTGTTACGGTTTTCTTGACCTCATTCCAGGTGGTTCCTGACATCTTCATCTCTTCCTCATTCGTCCTACCTTCATGTCTTTTTTGGGTAGCCTCTAACAGAAGCACAGCCAAATTGTTAGACCCACCAACCAAACACCCATACAACTGCAGGCACATGCACAAATCTCACCCAGACACAGCGTAATATTGGCCAGCATCTGGTTACACATGCTCTGGCGTTTCCACAGATAGAGTAAACCCAGGAAGCACCATCCAGCAAGGTGTTGACAGACATGCAGGGGGATTACACTGGACTAATACCGCTAACACTGCCCGCGGAGTATACACTCTTAGAAATAAAGGTGCTAAGTTGAACCATACAGGGTTCTTCAGTTTGTACCCATAGGGGAAACCTTTTGGTGTTGGGTAGAACCCTTTGCAAAGGGTTCTATCTAGAACCCGTAATCTAGGGTTCTTCATAGAACTCCCTGTACATGTTTCTACCTAGAACCTTTCATGAAGGGTTCTGCCTAGAACCCTCTATGAAGGGTTCTACCAAGACCAAATGTATCATCTAAAGGTTCTTCCTAGAACAGTCTTTGAAGGGTTCTACCGAGAAATGTTTTTATCTTCCGGAGGGTTCTTCCTAGAACCCTCTATAAATGGTTCCACCAGGCTTATTATCCTTTGACATTTCATTATCTATCACAATACATGACATATATATAAGGCCTTTCTTCTAGGGCCTAGTTATACCCTAACACAGGGGTGTTAGGAACTTCCTGGTTCACAGTAGTGACGTTACGTAAGAAGCTATGTCCACTAGATGCGTTTGGGCTTCGCTTTACAACCAGCTAAAAGCTAGCTGTGTTGGTACTTCTGTTTGTTCCACCGCATGGTAAAGCAATGCACGAGTTGAAATGATTGATTGCATGTGGTACACAGACTGCACTGCAGCCTAGTGTGGCAGCCCAAACTTAACGTTGCAGACTGCTCCATTGACAAAAAGAGTTTGATGTCTGGAGTCTCCGGAGGCGTGCGAAGGCCAAATCTAGCTCCATACAGCGATGCCGCGCACCTTCCAAATTTTGTAGCAATGCGGAGGGTTCCTGTATAGCTCCGCATTGGCGGTAGGTGGGGGGCGGGAGATCCTGTATAAACACAAACACAAACACTCTTCCTTGGCAACTTCCTTCACAACAGCTCTGCTCTGTTGAGCACGTGCTTTTTCAAACCGTGTGCTGCAAAACGTGACTTTCCACTGATTTTGCCGTGGTTCCGGTGCTTTCGTTGATCCTAAGCTGCTTTCAAACTCCGTTCTCTACTGGACACCGTACTTACAAATATAGGTAGGATTTTGTTCAGATAGTTTCACCTGACTGGTAGCTTGGCAGGTAGAAAAGGGGAACTATGGAACATTCAGGTATGGGATTTTATGATGTTGAATCTCATCGAAGGCACACTTTTGAAAATTATTTTATGTGAAACCACACTATCTGAGTTGTTTTCAAAAAAAAAATTTTATTTAGAATAGTATAAGCTTTTGTCTTTATCATTCTAAATAATGGCATGGGAAAATTGTAAACTTGAAGGCAAAAAAGGGAAGCATGATGTAAGATGCAAATCTAGTATTCCAACTGATTATAGGCTACTAATGCCAACGACTTATAGCTGCGCCAGGGAGGTTTGATGAAAACAGCAGAGTAAAAAAAATGTCTATCTGATAATCACACACTTCTGTTTATTGCTGACCACTAGATGTCACTAATGTGCATTGTGAACCGAGTAATAAACTGTTTTTCTGCACAGTTTTGTGAAAGCTCCAAAGCATTCAGAAAGCCATGTTTCCCACCACTAGTTTACAGGCACATAAGGACTACAAGTCACATAATGCTGGCTTGCAAAGAGATGTAGAATTCTGATTAGAATCCAGACAAAGTTAGGATATGAACAAGTGGAATTTTGTATCACCCTCAACCTGCATTCATTCCTGCATTCAACCAAGATGCTCGCCATTGTAGGAAAGATTGAATAAATCCAATTACTAACAGGTTGGATTAGTTTAGAAAACGGTGTGTTATTTATCTTTGTGTAGCATAACATTTATCAACCAATCAATGCAAAAACACAGATAATACAGTAAAACAAACAATTCAGAAAATCTCCCTGCAACACAGCATGCTGGGAAATATTCTATATGGTTCTATGTAGAACCCTTCTTGCCTTACAAAGAATCATCAAAGAACACTTTCTCCAAAAATAGTTTGTAGGATGTCAAAGGTTCTAGGTAGAACCTTTGCCTTAAAAATAATCCTTGTCTTCCAAAAAGGGTTATTCTGATCAAAACGGTTCTTGTGAGAACCCTATCCTTCCACAAAGAACTCTTTTGGAACCCTTTTTTCTATGAGTGTATCTACCACACACGCACACAAACAGAGTGATGGTGGCAGGCTAGCCTCCTGTACATTGGACTCCCATCGCTGAACGTTATATTTCTTACTCGTATCTTGCAGAATAAACGTTTACAACCCCAAATGCATAATCCGGAATTCCTTGGCTACTTGGCGGGTTGTAATATGTGTGAACTGCTGTAAAATAAACATAAGCCTAAAATAAATGTTTTCAAAATGACCAATAGAATAAATACGTTTTCTGTAAAACTGCCTTTTTTAAAGTTATTGTTAGTATTTTTAGCTAAACATCTGTCCTTTTTTGAATATGTTTGGGAATGTAATAATTATAAACAGCAGACATCCAGCTGATTTTATTTTAACTACGTTGTCTAGGATAAGGCCAAAGCCAGGAAAAAGGCCCACAGTTATTAATTTGTATTCATGCCATGGCTAACTCTCCACTACTAATATTCTCCTGCTAAACTGCTAAATGGCTCTGTAATTTCTTCAGCTTGTGCATTTATTTTGAGTGCTTACTTTGTGTTTGTCTTGTGTTTCCACATATCGAAGCTCCGCTCATACATGTCCGTGCTCTACTATGAGGCGTGCCCGCTGATGTGTGCGTATATGCTCACAAAGAAGAAAGCATCCTTTTTCCCCATGGGTTCTGTTATTGTGTGATTATGCACCATTGCTAATTGTGGCTATGGTTTAGCCCAGAAAGGGGCTCTAGCTTGCTCTACCTGTCTTTATTTGCCAGTGTTCTGTAAACTGATGAGGAGAGTGTTCATGTGAGGGTATGCAGAATTTTGTCTCAACCGTATGTTACCCCTAGACTGGATTGAGTAAATTGTACTTTTCATTATTCTAAGAATTTTTGGGGGTTCATCGTATGTTATTGCCTATTTTTTACAACAATTTAATTTATTCTAATCACTAACATTATTTTGAGAATGAAATCACCACTTTTTGCTTCTTATACTTTGCTGCCTGCCTGCCCTTAAAAACTTCTTAGGGCTGAGATCACGCTAACGGGATCGATATGACAACAGCCAGTGAAAGTGCAGGGCGCCAAATTCAAAACAACAGAAATCCCATAATTAAAATTCCTCGAACATAGAAGTATTTCACACCATTTCAAAGACACACTTCTTGTTAATCCCACCACAGTGTCCGATTTCAAATAGGCTTTACGGCAAAAGCACCACAAACGATTATGTTAGGTCAGAGTCAAGTCACAGAAAAACCCAGCCATTTTTACAGCCAAAGAGAGGAGTCACAAAAATCAGAAATAGAGATAAAATTAATCACTAACCTTTGATGATCTTCATCAGATGACACTCATATGACTTAATGTTAGACAATACATGTATATTTTGTTCTATAAAGTTCATATTTATATAAAAAAATCTCTGAATACATTGGCGCGTTATGTTCAGTAGTTCCAAAAACATCCGGTGATTTTGCAGAGAGCCACATCAATTTACAGAAATACTCATAATAAATGTTGATGAAAATACAAGTGTTATACATGAAACTTTAGATACACTTCTCCTTAATGCAACCGCTGTGTCAGATTTCAAAAAAACTTTATGGAAAAAGCATAATCTGAGAACAGCGCTCAGAGCCCGAACCAGCCAGAGAAATATCCTCCATGTTGGGTAGTCAACATTATTCATAAATAGCATTATAAATATTCACTTACCTTTGATGGTCTTCATCAGAATGCACTCCCAGGAATCGCATTTCCACAATAAATGCTTGTTTTGTTCGATAATGTCCATCATTTATGTCCATTTATGTCCAATAGCATCTTTTGTTAGAGCGTTTGGTAACAAATCCAAAAGCGCGATCTGGTCCAGTCGGACGAAACGTTCAAAAAGTTATATTACAGGTCGAAGAAACTTGTCAAACTAAGTATAGAATCAATCTTTAGGGTGTTTTTATCATAAAAGTTCAATAATGTTCCAACCGGAGAATTCCATTGCCTGTAGAAAAGCAATTGAACGAGAGCTAACTCTCATGTGAAAGCGCGTGACTGAGAACGACGCTGCAGGCAGACCACCTTAGTCAAACAGCTCCCATCCGGCCGTCCTTCACAGGAGAACCCTGAAACAAAGTTCTAAAGACGGTTGACATCTAGTGGAAGCCTTAGGAAGTGCAAAATAACCCATATCCCACTGTGTGTTCGATAGGGGTGAGTTCAATAACTACAAACCTCAGATTTCCAACTTCCTGTTTGGATTTTTTTCTCAGGTTTTTGCCTGCCATATGAGTTCTGTTAAACTCACAGACATCATTCAAACAGTTTTAGAAACTTCAGTGTTTTCTATCCAATACTAATAATATGCATATATTAGCATCTGGGACTGAGTAGGAGGCAGTTCACTCTGGGCACGCTATTCATCCAAAAGTGAAAATGCTGCCCCCTATCCCAAAGAAGTTTTAAGTACTGTTACCTTGAAAATGGCTGGTGATTATGGACCAGATGGCCTTGTTTTCTCTCCATGACTTTAATCAGTCAGTTTCTGTCATGAGTGTGTTATTGTGTAAAATCAATACAAATGTGGATGCCATTGAAAAGACAGATCATTCCCAACGAAACCTCACAGATTATGACTCTCTCTCTACATGTAGTGCAGCTGGACCTTGACAGTATTGAGTGGAAATGAGAATATAGGGTTCTGTTAGACTGGGTTTATTGCTGGGTACAGCCGTCTGCAGGGGGAGATAGAAGGTGAGAGAAGAGGGAGGGGATGTAGTCAGGGAGAATATGTTAAGCAGCATTCAGGAGAAATGGCTGACGACATGAAAAGCCAAACACTGGCTTCCTTCTTCACGACAGACTCCGGTGTTCAGCTCTGTGTTCTCCTAAAAAGAACCCCTGGCTTTTCCTCTCTCTCCCTCACTCTTTATCTTTATCCCTCCTCCCCCCCCCCCTCTCTCTCTCTCTCTCTCGCTCTGTGTTTCTCTATCATTCTCTCTCTCCATCTCTCTACCTCTCTCTCTCTCTCTCTCTCCCTCTCTGTTTCTCTATTCTCACTCTCTCTGAATCCCTACCTCTTTCTCTCTCTCCTTCCTTCTCTCTCTGTAATTGTCTCTGTCATCTCCCACTACCTCTCCTCCTGCTCCCTCCCGTGAGCATGTACTCGTTCTCTCCTGCTACCTCTCCCTCCCTCTATCACTCGCTCTACCACTAGAAAAAGCCTCTAATGGTAGCTATCTCACTATCAACCTAGCTGATAGAAACAGACTCATGTGTAAAGGCTCAAATGCAGGAAGGTAGGAACACAGAAAACAATGAGATTTTGATAATTGTGTTGTAGTTCTAGTGGTTTCTTCTATCTCAGTGTCGATGCAGGAAAGGAGTGAGTGACAGTACCAGGTTATGGGCTCAGTGTGGGAAAGGTGTAAGACATATGTAATGGATAAAATACTGAGACATCTGAGCCTAATACAGACCCACAAAGGTGCACGTACACACCAAATGTTTGCACGTACCGTACAGTTAGCCTCATCTGGTTTATTTAGACATGCTGACTGACTGACTGACTGACTGACATACGGACTAACTGACTGGCATGCTAACTGACTGACTGACTGGCTGACTGACTGACATACTGACTGACTGACATACTAACTGACTGACTTACATACTGATTGACGACTGACTGACTGACTTACATACTGACTGACTGACTTACATACTGACTGACTCACATACTGACTGACGACTGACTGACTGACTGACTGACTTACATACTGACTGACTGACATACTGACTGACGACTGACTGACTGACTTACATACTGACTGACGACTGATTGACTGACTGACTGACTTACATACTGACTGACTGACATGCTGACTGACTGACGATTGACTGACTGACATACTGACTGACTGACTGACTTACATACTGACTGACTTACATACTGACTGACTGACTGACTGACTTACATACTGACTGACTGACTGACTTACATACTGACTGACTGATGTTATTGGTTTGTAGGTATCTCCGTGGTTGAGTGTCGGTGATCTATTTGGACTACAGAGCACCTAGTGAATTCAGCTCCAGATGCTTGCCACTGCTGCTCATGAAGAGGAGGAACCTACTCCTGCAATAATCAAATCTGGCCTCCAGGGGGCTCTGTTCTGTTTCAAACTGAGCCTCAGACCTTCAGATGGGTAAAGTCATCCGAAGAACGATCTTGGGTAGCAGTAGTAAGTGGTGATGATAGAACCAATGTTTTTCATTGCACTGGTAACATCAGCCATCGACCAAGAAGAAAATAGGAGGCAACACTATACTGTCATGAACAGCCTCCTTCCAAATACATATATAGGACCTGAGTTGGAGAATATCTGACTGTTACATCCAAGAGCAGTGTGCTAGAGTAGACCTGAGGTCTGAGCTATCCAGGATCCTTGGGAGGTCCCTACCACATTGAAGTTGACATTTAAAATGGTTAATGTAAGGGTTAAGGTTAGGTAAGCATTATGGTCAAGGTTAGGTTAAGGTTAGGATTAGGTTAAGGTAGGGACTTCCCAATGATACAGGTTGGCGCTGACCGTAGTAGACCTGACCGCTATTGGACCAATAGTGAGCTCTTTTGACCAATAGGGGGAGCTCATATGGAACTATTCTCATAGAAATCTAGACAACAGTTCAGCATGTCTTTGTAAAATTATACTCTCTCTCACACACACACACATACACACACACACACAATACCAAGCCCACGCCTCTAATATCATTATGTATGCCAAATGTTGGAGATCTGTGAAGGTTCTTAACCTTCTATGGAAACATTTAACTTAGCAAATAAACCTCTGTGACTTCCTTCTTCTAATACAATGACAACATTAGTCAAATATGAAACATCAAGACAAACTCATATTAGTTCTGTGTTTTTTCACTTTTATTTGTGTTTCCCCCCAAGTTCCCACAATACACCACAAAGACTTCTGTCCAATAATTAATATATTCATGTATACATATAATAATAATGACATAAAAAAAAAACATTTCACAATACAAAAGACAATATTAAATATGTAGATTTTCAGTTGCATGTCAAAATGTTGATTCTTTTTTTCTTCATTTAACATGCCTTCAATATATAAAAATAGAATTCTGATTGATTAAGTTTATATACATTTACTTTATATAAATATAAGAATACAAATGTATTTTTAAAATACAAAGATAAATACAGTCACATTGTGTACATTGTGTACCAAACAAGAAAATACAAACATTATTTGGATATTTAGCATTCACAAAACACAAATACGTTAGAAATGCAACTTTAACGACAATTGCAGGTCTATGTCTTTCGTTGGTTTCTCTTTTCTTTTTTCCTACCCAGACTCCTCAGCTTCCCCTCCATAGACATGGCAGGACTCCTGACAGGAAGACAGGAAGTTGGAGGTCAGAGTTCAAAGGTGGAGGGTATTTAGTGTTGTCTAGCTCTGCCGGACATCCTGTAACAATTTGTTGATCTCAGCCACCAGCTCGCTGGCGTCCATCAGCTCATGCCGGCTGTCGCTCCTCTTCCCCTGCAGGTGTCCCAGCTGCCCCAGCACCGAGTCAAACTCATCCTCCTCAAAGTTCTCTGGGATTTCCTCCATGGCTGGGAGCCACTTACCGCATGGACCCGGGAGGGGAACAGGGATGGGGGCCGGGGCCAGGAAGGGTGCCACCAGGGTGGGGCTGACCAGGGCAGTGAGGAGAGGGCTGTTCTTGGGGGTGGGGGCGTGGTGGCTGTGTCCATTCTGAGGGCTGTTTTTAGGGACGGCCTGGTTGTGGTGGTTGTTCTGGGGGCTGAGCTTGGTGCTGGGTTTGAGGGTGTGGTAGCTACCATTCTGGGGGTGTGGTTGGCCTGAGGGCCCAATGCTAGAGCCGGGGTTCTGGAAGTGGGTATTGGCAGCCCATACTGCAACACCTTGCTGGTGGGCGGCAGCACTGGGCTTACCTGGCAGATGACCCCTCCTCCTGTCCAGTGACCCTGTCATGGGGACACCTACACCCCCCATACTTGTACCTGCCTTTTGTGTCTCGCTGACCTGGATATAAGAGTCCAGCGATGGGGGGAGGAGCCTCTGAAACACACTGCTCATCTCTGACAACAGGGACGTGGTTCCACACAGGTCCTCCTCCTCCCCCTCCTCTCCCCCCTCTGCCTCCTCGGCCTCCTCCTGGTTGTCCTTGCCGAAGGTGGAGAAGCTCTGGTTGCTGCGTTGTACGTGAGGGTGGTCGGGGTCGGAGGGCTGGGGCGGCTCCTGGGGATCGCTGGCCTGGCGGGGGTCCTCTCCTGGGATGAAGAGGTTGCTGCGGTAGTCAGAGGAGGCTGGGGAGAGCAGGGGAGGCATCCAGCACTGGTCAGAGTGACCCAGGACACGACACTCCTCAGTGCACAGTCTCATCGCTACAGCGAGAGAGGGAGAGAGACGTGGTCAGGGATACAGAGTCACAAGGCACTGCACAGGGAGATGAAATACATAGGAGGCCATGCATTTCTACATACACAGACAGATAGATTGTTCTGGGTATTACTGTTCTTTGTTGATAGACTATTGATGAGGGGAGATGGTGATGAGTAGGCATAGAACTGGGAGTGGTTTTGAAGGGAGGAGATGAAAGATTGTCTTTCATAGCCTTTTAACATCAAACATTGTCCATTCATGTTAAAACACAGTTGTGTGATCTGGGTACAAACATGGGTGGAAATCTAAGATAATTAGATAGCATATCACGCTGCAGGAGAGAGCACACCACCTTCAACATTAACATATCGACACAATTCACTGGGCCAGATCAATGGCCACTATTACTCTTTCAAAAGAATCTGCTTAAAAACCTGCATTTTTCCCTTTTGAAATTGCGTCTATTCAATATTAAATCTTCAAATGAAAAATCTCTGAAGAATAAATTATACAAATCAAATATGCCAAGTTAAAGCCTTCATTACAGACCGCTGGCTAGTCACTCATGCTATTCAGGGACTTCATTACCCTCTCATTACCATGAAAAGACCATTTATAATACATCTTAGAGCTGATGAAGGAAGAGTGCATTGGGGAGCATTGGAAACACAGCAGCCGCAGCCATGTAGGCAGGCAGCATATTGCCTTCCCCGCTGATGAAAGGCAAAAATAAAAGATGAACCGGACTGATTTACAAAAACAGCCTTTCAAAGCTGTTGAAAACCCCACTCCAACCACCTCTGCCTGCCTGCGAACTGCCCAGCTGACTGCCTGGCTGCCTGATCGCACTCTGAAATAATTGTGTTATGGAGGAGATGAGAGCTTTTTCTCATCAGAGAAACGGGTGATAATTCTGCCTCTTTTCTCCCTCCACAGTCCCATCCAGTCCCAGGCACTGTGCTGATAAACAGCTGGGGAGTGGATCTCTCAGAGGTGTTGGGGATGAGGGTGATTGATAGTTGTGGTGAGAGGTGAGGTGGTGTGATAATGTGTGTTGTGGTGGGGCATAGCTCAGTGGAGCCCTGTAGTGTAGGGTAAAGGCTAAGATGGGTGAGAGGAGGGATATGGTGAAAAGGGTGAGGATGGTATACCTGCATGCAGTCATTGTTGGTATAGTTCAGTAAAGAACAAGGGTATAGGGTAAGAGGCTGATATATAGAGGGGAGAGTGTTGTAGGCTGAAGGGTGAGGGTTTTGAGGTGAGGTGAGAGGGGTGATGAGTTGAAGGGTGTATACCTGCATGCGGATGCTGTGGATGTGGTCTGTGTTGGCCGTCATGCGGGTATAGCTCATTAAAGGCCTCACCCAGGAGCCTGTCGATGGGAGACTCTCGTCCTGCCTCGTAGTCACTGTCCCCAGCCTCGCTGTCGCCACGACCACTGTCCTTCAGACTAAACTTGTCCATGTCGTTCAGAGCGTACCTGGAGACGAAGAGAGGAAATGATGGTTCAACTTTCATAGAAAACAACATTGGAGGATGATTCAAGGCGTATGCATATCAAAACGATAGTGCAGTGAATTCTCTAGTGGCGAAGGTTTTTGCATGCAATTATCAAGTGTTATCAAGGTTGAGTACTAAAATAGAACAAAGCACATATAGGCCTACGAGGGAATACAGCCAAAAGCTTTTTAGGAATATGTAAAGCATTGTAGGATATGCCTTAGAGCCTTACTGAGTTATGCACACGTACATTCTGATTCCCTTCAGGTGTGTTTATTTTAAGGTGCAGTTAGATGGTGTTAATACCTGTAGCTCCTGGTGTATTTGTTGCCACGGAAACTGGGTCTTGGCTGGTACTGGCCCTGATGGAGCATGGACAGAAGCTGTGAGACTTGCTACAATCGAAAAAGAAAATGTAAAAAAAAAAGAATGAAAGGAATGAATGAATAAATGAATACTGATGGGAGCAGACTGGCACAAGGACACGAGGTGGATGGATGTTGATATGACGTGATATGTTCTAAAACATGAGATGATCACTGGATATAAGGGATGGAGTACTGAACACACCACAACATCGGGGACAAATTCAGAACAAATACTGAATATTAAATATAAAACGCAAAAATCATAATAATAAACATTGTTCAATTTCTATATCACCATAATACAAGACAAGGCCAAAACTCAGTCCTTCTTTATTCTATAGATCCATAGTTGATGGGGGTCTATTTTAATCCAAAGACATTTATGTGATTCAAGACTACCATTAGTAGATAACATATTCATATTCATAAACCATCTACTAATACTGTACTAAGGACATGAACTTAGACATTGTTTCGCTCTCTCTCATCTTACTTCGACAGGGGGCGTGGCGTGGGCCAGTTCCAGAGCGAAGTTCTCTGCGACGTGATTGGAGGAGATGGTGACCAGGCTGTTGAGCGACTGGCGGCTGTGGTGGCTCTGCCTGCTACCCATGGTGCCCCTCTCTGGGGCAGGTGAGGCAGAAGGTGAGTGTGGGTGTGCCCGTATGGGCAGGGTTCCATTGACAGTGGGGACCAGGGTGATGTCTCCCTTGTGGATCTGCCTAGAGGGCTTCTTGGGGTGGTTCTGGTACGTGTTCTCAGCCACCCTGCAGTTGTACGAGTTGTGGGGGTCCTTTTTCTCTCTGTTGCAGCGTGCTGTGGCGAACATCACCATGACCACCAACAGCAGGGCACACACGGCCCCCAGGGAGATGATGATGATGAGGGAGAGGTCCAGGAGGGAATGGCTGGGGCCCGTGGGGAGGCCTGGGGGTAGGAAGTCCATATTCTCCTGGAGGGAGAGGCGGAGCAGGGCCCCGGTGGACAGGCGGGTGGTGCCCCTATCCTGCACCTCCACTCTGATCTCCAGCACGTCCTTGGGAACCCCCTCCAGACTGCCGTTGGTCCGCAGCTCGCACCGCCGAGCATCCATCACAAACAGGCCCTCCTCGTTGCCCCCGACGATGGAGCAGCTCAGCTCACTGTTGATGCCGGTGTCACGGTCAGTGGCCTTGACAATTGTGACCAGCTGACCGGCGGAGGCGTGTCTCCAGAGGAGGAGGTCGGCGGTGTGGTTACGTAGGAGCGGGGACTGGATGACGGGTGGGTTGTCGTTGTCGTCTAGCACGGTCAGGAGGACGGTGGCATTGGAGGATAGGGGAGGGTTCCCTCCGTCCCGTGCTTGGACGGTGAAGGAGATGCGGCTGACGTCCTCGTGGTCGAAGCTCCGTAGGGCGTAGATGGCGCCGTTGGACGGGTCGATGGTGACGTAGGTGGAGATGGGGCTTCCCTGGACCAGAGTGTCCACCACCGTGTAGGTCACCTGGCCGTTGGTGCCCAGGTCAGGGTCAGACGCCACCACTGTCATCAGGTAGGCCCCGGGAGAGTTGTTCTCGGACTTGTAAACCTCGTAGCGACTCTTCTCAAAGCGGGGCGGGTTATCATTTTCATCCAACACCTGCACCGTGAAGTGTTTGATGGTGGAAAGGCTTGGAGAGCCGCGGTCCTCAGCTATGACCGTTAGACTGTACTCTGACCTCTTTTCTCTGTCCAGAGACACATTGGTCAGGATCATGTAATTCTTCTCATAGGTCTTCTGCAGCCGGAAGTGCCCATGGCCGTGCAGGCGGCACACCACGTCGCCATTGAGCCCTGCGTCACTGTCGTCCACGCGCACCAATGCTATGAAGGTGTCCACCGGCGCGCCCTCCGAGATGTAGGCCACTTCCTCCTTACCGGGAGTCATGAGGTTAATGTTGATCTCTGGTTTGTTGTCGTTCACGTCCACCACTTTGATTACGGTTTTACAAAGTCCTGGGATGGAGTTAGGACCCAGGTCCTGCGCCTGAATGTCCAACTCATAAGATGACGTAGTTTCATAGTCCACTTTTTTAATCAGAGTGACTTGGCCATTTTCAGGGTTCATTTTAAACGTCTCCAGTATTTTGGGAGAGATATGACTGCTGAAAGAGTAAACTATTTTACCGTTAGTGCCCTCATCCGGATCTGTGGCGTTCAAATCAATCAGTAGAGTCCCAAGTGGTGAGTTTTCCAGGAGATTAATAACGTACACCTGCTCATCAAAAGCCGGACTGTTGTCGTTGGAGTCTGAGATGCTTATCTTGAGCAGAGTGGAGCCAGACTTCGGGGGGACTCCATTGTCCGAGGCCGTTAGTTGCAGCTGGTAGCTGGACTGCACCTCCCTGTCCAGCTCTTTCACCACCACCAGCTCTGCATATTTGGCACCATCGGTTCTGGTCCTTATGTCGATTTTGAAAAAGTTATTCGGCGTCAGAGAGTAAGAGTAAAGGGAGTTATCTCCCACGTCAGGGTCGGTGGCGCTGTCCAGAGGGATGCGGTTTCCCACAGAGGCGCTCTCGGAGATCTCAATGGGGATGATGGCACGGGAGAACTGTGGCGAGTTATCGTTTATGTCTAAGACTTCCACCTCGACGTGGAACAGCTGGAGGTATTCAGTGGGAAGAGTGACAACGTCAAATTCGATAGAACAGTTTAGGTTCTTTTCACAAAGCTTCTCCCGGTCAATCTTGGTCCCTATGGTGATTTCACCGTCCTCCTCCCGAACCGACAGAAATGGAGTGCTCCCCCTCTGCATAGCACGGAACCGAAAGGACAGTGAACTCGGTAATTTAGACAGAACATCCGCCACGTCCTCCTTTAGCCTTGCAATCACTGTGCCCACTTTTTGCTCTTCATAAACTTTATATTTCAAAGTCTTACCAGAAACGGCCTGCATAATTACAACCAAAAATAATAATAGCGCAGTGGAAAATACTATATTCCCTCTGGGTGTGTTAATTTTGGCACCCATCTTCAGCACCCGGGATGGGCTACACTACCACGGAGGAGCAAGGTTTAAAAAAAGATGCTCTCTCAAAAGTCTAGCATGTTAAATCCCTTCAGTAAGTCATCTTTGGTGAAAAGTCGTGCAAATCGACTGGAGGATGAAGATTTGAGAACTCAAAATCAACCGGGTCGGAGTTTTCTTTTGGCTCCAATTTTACACCAAACACACCAACTCAAATGCAGTATTTTTCTTGCTGTTGTGATCTGTTGCATACATCCACTTAAGCCCCGGTCTGTGTGTGTGAGTGTGCGTCTGGAAATCTGAGCGGTGAGAAAAGGCGTAGCTCCGTTTGTGTTGCTGTGCGCTCTGCTCTGTCGCGCGCTCCTGTCTCGTCTACAGACTGGCCCTCATAGCCCGCCCCTCACCCAAACTGCGTCTTTTTCCTCCGCTCACACAAAAAGTCACCCCAGCCCCCATCCCCTCTCCTTTACACCCCTCCCTAAATCAAGTGCTGCCCCTTCGTTGCCTCCAGGGTGTCCATTCACAACACAGAGGGGGCCTTGATTCCAGAAGCCGGGAGGACCAGCCCAAAGACGTAGTTTTAAAGTGTGCCACAACAATAAGGGCTGCTTATTCATGGAGAACTTTAAAAATGGCCAAATTGACCCATGGCTGCCTCGGCACTCGCATATTGTTATAGCTGCAATTCACAAAAGTGTGCCACTGTCAGATTGACTATGCTAAATCATAATCTTAACACTCTTAACATTAAATATGATCAAGCATTTAAACGTTCCATATAATCTCCCTTGGGATGAGATACACCGCAACATAGCCCTGCTTGAATTTTACGTGCTGGTTATAAGCATCTGTTACGGCAATAAAAAAATCTAAATATATTTTGAGGTGAATGTCATATGTGGTTGTTTCATATATTTAGCCTAACTGGGGAACATTGGACACAATATATATAATGCGGCATTCAAGTGGGTCACAGTGGATACAATATGAATTCCAAATTCATGTTCCTAAAGTCGTGGTGATCAAAAGGTTGCATAGGCTCACATTGTATCTTTCAAGCCACCAGAGTGGAGAAAAACATATAAGAGTGAATGTTTGTGGATCCAAGACTTGCACTTTACTGAGTGAGAAGACCTCTGCGCGCCCTCATGGCGCATGTGGCAAATTTCTGAAAGGATTCCCTCCAGTTGAGTGTGCCTCACGGCAGGTCACGCCGGCGGACGCTTTAATACCCTGCATAATACTGTTTTACAACCTCCCATCCCTGATCCGGCTGAATTATCATCCTCAAACTCGCACTCAGAGTGCAAACACGAGCAACTGGAGCTTTAAGAAGGCACCGGGCCATCTGGCGCGAGGTTCAGACAACCCAAACCCATAATTAGTCCTAGATCTGTCCAGGCCCCACGAGCCTCGGATAGAAACACTACCAGAGAATTGACGCCCTTTCGATGCGATTCAGAAATAATGCAATGCCGTTTCCTCGCGCCTTGCTTTGATAAATATCTCAAAAACATTTTCTAGACTCCACCGGTTGGCCCCATTCAGTGCACAATTAGACACAAGTGGCAAACGTATTAATTCCCACCAAGCTACATGTGATCTGTTAACCCGGAGCACCAAGGTATTCCGATGGTAATTTTAGCCCATTGGACAAAACCATGTATTTTTATTCTCTCTGTAAAGTAGGATAGAGCATATTTACTGAGGTTCCCTAGCTGCATTTACATTCCTGGAGTGACCCGTGGGAAAAAGCATCAGAGATGCGCTAGCTCTCTCCGCTATCTGTCCCCATGCACACACACATGGACATTGATTCAGCAGAGCTGCAAGTCAATAAAGCCCTCTCCCTAGTGATTCAGCACATACTAGACAAATACCAGATAATGAACACATTTATGTGATTGATTTTGGAATTTACTTTAGAAGATCCCCACATACAGTAGAGTGTGGCATTAGAACAACATAAATGTGACCCAGATATACGTTTTAGATGCGTAAAAAGGTCCTATACGCAGCATCCAAAACAAGCGCTCAAACTTTCAATGAAGTGCCAAATTATTTTGGGCGGTCCCTGGGAATGCAAGAGCCGCAATGTAGACTGTTCTCTCACGAGGGCAGACATGCCCCCTCTGTGTGAAAGGTAGCTATAGGGAGCCCGGGTGAAAAGGCCCCGTTAACGTTTAACAAAGTTAGACACGGGCCGGTGCCTCGATTCTCTTGATCTAACCCGGCTCTGAGAAAACCCCGAGCGAGCTTGAAGTGCCCTAATATCATTACTGCAGTGGGGAATGCAGGCTAATCACATTTCCTCCACAAAGAAGACAAACACAGCGCGAGCTTTAACAAGAACGGGTTTAATTCGAATAAACACTAAATCAAGGCGGTATGTTTGCCGAAAGCAGATGCAAACTCAGTACACGCACGTATCTAGGCATATGTGTGTTAGGAACGCTTTAAACTCTCTCGCTATATATATACAACGTCTATGTTATCATTATGTTGGGCATAGATGGCAGATGCTGCGACAAAACAGTTTCAAACCCGAAATGTCTCATGTGGGCAAGAACATACAGTTATAAGAACTCTGCTACACAGGAATTATATGCCAAACACAGATATGTATGTTTCAGTGTTGATATGTAAAATAATCAGATGCAGATCTCAAAGCAATGCATTTGTATAATGCAATTACCTAGACTATAGCTCGCCAATAGCTGCCCTACATAATGATCTCACATTTAACACAACTGTAGACGCAATACTATGCTAAAATTCTGTTGTGGGTTTCAAGCTGCCTATATTAATTCAGAAAATGTTCCATTGTGTTAATTTTGGCGACAGTATGGCCTGCTCATATGGCGCACTCTTTGGATGGAGAGGGGGTGGAGAGGGGGTGCAGTGATTCAGCCCACTGGGGCCGTAAAGTTACTACTGGGAGCCTGGAGAGAGGAGAGAGCTGTGGGAGGGAGAACTGCACTTTGTCATTGAAATGATGGAGATCTCGATGACAAAAGCGCTTAGCAGGTGGAAGCAGGCCGCCCCGGGGTTCACCGAAAACCTTCGGGGAAGCTGCCCGCGAGCCACTCACAAAAGCAATCACAAAAGGGAAAGTTTCTCCCCTCCCCCGTTCGGTGCGACAGCCGGAGGAATGCTCCTGATCCTGCGCGCGCCGGGGTCGCGGGCGTTTGTAAAGGCATGCGAGCATCTGCCGCCTCCCTCTCTCATTATCGTTCTGTTAGCTCGGCTCTCTCATGAGGAAAGGAAAGGAAAGGCTTGGGGAGAGAGCTGGGTGAGTAGGGAAGAAACACGGGTCTCTTCCGTGTGGCCTCGTGACAATGCTAGTTGTTATTCATCCGCTGCAAGAATCGTTGTGGTAACTGGGGGGGGGGGGGCTATTGCCATAAGACACGTGCAGCAGGGCGGGTATTTGTCTCACACGAAGATGGCCACGGTTGTATAAAGAGTTACAATAGTTTCCTCTGTCATTCAAGGTGGACCACGCAGGGTTTATAACAACTTGTATCAACATTTACACCAGGAATGCTTTCTTTGAACACATTCCAGTGACTTGGTTCAAATGAATGGCATGGAATTAGTCAAGTCTTTCATCATCCCCAGATACAAAGTTTTTACATATGCATTACTTCAGCTAGGCCTATTATTTACCATTAATTACAGTTTGAAAATAGGCCTATCCAGATTATGGTAACAACACAATGCATACCCACAATTTCATTAACAATGTCATGTTTTAGAGACATCAAATGTAGAATCATTTTTGAATGTATGTATCTGAGTCACACAGCCAGATAAACATAGGCCCCCGTGTGTTTTAATCTGTGCCACAGTGTCCATGCCTTAGTCCTTATAGGATCACCAGTCTGGAGACAAGGCAGAAGGGCCCAAACAGATTAGACTATGTGATAGTGTTTTATGTCTGTGTGGGCTTCTGCTTGTCCTTTCTTTATAATAACACTGCACCCTCTCGCACACTTTCTCTCTTCTCACCCTCACTCAATCTCTCAGACCTTCGCCCTCTGAGAGGACAGTCATCATGCTGTATCTTCCATGGCCGTATATACTGTCTGCTCTTCTCTACAGTGCCTTGTGCGCCATCTCTGTGAGCTGAGAGATAGAGAGAAAGAAATACCAGCAACTACTGAGAAATACAGTACCACGGAGACCACTGATGCTCTTCTCCAAAAATAAAATGCACGTAAGTACAGGAAACAGTAGTGTAAGGTTCTGTATTTATTTTCTTAGTCTACCTTGTGTTCTGTTTCGTTGTGTTCTTGAATGTAGCGTTGTTTCTTTGTGTTCGTGTTCTTGAACGTAGCCCTGTCTTTCATTTTTGTTCATTGTTTTCACCTGTGTTTGTTACTCACCTGGTCTCATCAGCTCCCTATTTAGTTCAGTTCATTCTGTTTGTGCCTTTGTGGGGAATTGTTTGTTTTGACTCTACTAAGCCTTTTCCTATCTCATTTGTGAGAACCAGTTATAGCCTTCAGTCCTAGTTTTGATTTACCTGCCTGTTTGCCTACCTGTGTATGACCATTGCCTGCCTGTGACCACGATTCCTGCCTTCTGCGAAGGCAAAATAATCCCCTGCCGCGCTCTGCGTTTGAATCTACACCTTTTTCTCCCTGAGTATTCATGACAGTTAGACATTAAGGTATTGCTTTATAGATGTTCACTGACACTACACTCTTAGAAAAAATGGTTCCAAAAGAGTTCTTCTGCTCTCCCCATAGGAGAACACTTTTTGGTTCCAGGTAGAACCCATTTTGGTTTCAGGTAGAACCATTGTGCTTTTATTTGCAGATTGGGGACAGGTGAGGCTGATTGGATCATTAAGGTGACAAGTTGCACCTGAGTTTGGGATCATCTAGGAGATAAAAGTTCCTGGTGCCCAGTCCTGGCTCTCTCTCTCCACAAGCACCATTTTGTTTTGTGATTTGGTTGATTATGTTTTTATTTTTTATTTGGTGCACCCTTCAACACTTACACACATGTTACCTTCATCCATGCATCTCCATTACACCCCTCACATGCCTACTTTCAAACTTCGCAAGTTAGTTTTCCTTCGTAGTTTTATACTTTGTCAGTTATTTAATAACAATTTCTGTTACTCCTTACCTGCCAACGTGTGGACTCCCTTTGCTTGTCACCATCTATGGAAAGGGTTCTACATGGAACCCAAAAGGGTTTTTACCTGTAACCAATATGGATTATCCAAAGGGTTCCTATGGGGACAACTGAAGAAGCCTTTTAGGTTCTTGATATCACCTTTTATTCCCCTAAGATTGTAGTGGGGAATTATGTCCTGAGTCAGTTCAGTGGTACCAGTGATGGGTTCTAAATAACCAAATATCCCCACCACACCTCTGCTTAACCATGCGGTAGCTGAGAAACAGTAGCTGTGTTGTGTTTGTTGACCACTTGTCCCTTATTAGGCCTCGTTGTCTTTGGCTGTGATTACCGTCTCATCTGTTGGGGGTCCCTTTACTACGGTGCTGACACCCTGTGAAAGTCCCTTATTAAATGAGTTTATTCAACCTAACGGGCCTATATTCAACCTTTTAGGACTGTCTGAAGGACCTCACTGAGTCTGTCTGATAGAGCAACAGGTGTGTGGTGCGGTGTGGTGTGGTGCAGGGCTCTACGTGCTACCATTTTGGTCGCATATGCTCCTAAATATTTTACTGTGCTACCTGGAATTTTAGTTTGGGTACAGAAGTGCCATAGAAAAAAATACCCCATATAACATTTAGTGGAAAAGAAAGAAAGGAAAAGGGAGAGCTTCTTCAGGAGATGAGCTTCAAAGGTAGCTAGAATTCATATAGGCCCAAGGTAGGCTACATCTCTGTCTTAAAAATCACATTTTCTGGTGCTCCTTAACTCTATATTTTGTAATTGCTGGCAATTTGTGTCATGAATATGTCTAGTATTTGTCATTGTGCTCCTAGATTTCTTCATGCGCTCCTACATTTTTCAACTTAGGAGCACATATGCTCCTTGTTAAAAAAATGGCAGCGTAGAGCCCTGTGGTGTGGTATGTAGTTTGTGTTATGTGCCTGGTGCTGTTCATGTGCGGTTTACTTTCTTGGGTTTGAATAGAAAGTGGTGTTCTGTAGCCCTTCACTCTTCAGGTCTGGATACAAAGAAAACACTAAAAGAGAGATGGCAATAGACTAGTCCTTGTTGTGTACACAAAGAAGCCCTTTCAAAATGACTTCTCCTCATAGGTACAGAACCAGTCAAAAGTTTGGACACACCTACTCATTCCAGGGCTTTTCTTAGTTTTTACTATTTTCTACCTTGTAGAATAATAGTGAAGATATCAAAACTATGTAATAACACATATGGAAACATGCAGTAACCAAAAAATGGTTAAACATATCAAAATATATTTTTGATTTTAGATTCTTCAAAGTAGGGACCCTTTGCCTTGATGAGAGCTTTGCACACTCTTGGCATTCTCTCAACCAGCTTCATAAAGAATGCTTTTCCAAAAGCCACATATGCTGAGCACTTCTTGGCTGTTTTTCCTTCACTCAGCAGTCCAACTTATCCCAAACCATCTCAGTTGGGTTAAGGTCAGGTGATTGTGAAGGCCAGGTCACCTGATGCAGCACTCCATCATATCAAATCAAATTGTATTTGTCACATACACCGAATACAGCAGGTAGACCTTACAGTGAAATGCTTATATACACGCAATTAACCAACAATACAGTTTTTAGAATAAAAATAATAAATAATAATAATTAAGGAGCAGCAATAAAATAACAGTAGCGAGGCTATAAATAGGGGGTTCCGGTACAGAGTCAATGTGTGGGGGCACCGGTTAGTCGAGGTAATTTAGGTAGTATCTAAATGTAGGTAGAGGTAAAGTGACTATGCATGGATAATAAACAGAGAGTGGCAGCAGCGTATAAATTGGGGGTGGGGTGGGGACAATGAAAATAGTCTGGGTAGCCATTTGAAGCTGTTAAGCTTCGGGCTGCAGCGTAGACTAGTGGTTGGACTAGTAACCAAAAGGTTGCAAGATTGAATCCCCAAGCTGACAAGGTAAATATCTGTCGTTCTGCCCCTGAACAAGGCAATTAACCCACTGTTCCTGGTTCCTAGGCTACTGTTCCTACACCGTCAATAAAAAATAATCCTTTTTGACCTAGATTGGTGCTCCGGTACCGCTTGCTGTGCGGTAGCAGAGAGAACAGTCAAGACTAGGGTGGCTGGAGTCCTTGGCATTTTTTTGGGCCTTCCTCTGACACCGCCTGGTATAGAGGTCCTTGATGGCAGGAAGCTGTGTGTTGTTACCTACCCTTACCACCTGTGGGCGGCCCATCAGGAAGTCCAGGATCCAGTTTCAGAGGGAGGTGTTTAGTCCCAGGGTCCTTAGCTTAGTGATGAGCTTTGAGGGCACTATGGTGTTGAACGCTGAGCTGTAGTCAATGAATAGCATTCTCACATAGGTGTTCCTTTTGTCCAGGTGGGAAAGGGCAGTGTTGAGTGCAATAGAGATCGCATCATCTGTTGGATCTGTCGTGGCGGTGTGCAAATTGGAGTAGGTCTAGGGTTTCTGGGTTAATTGTGTTGATGTGAGCCATTACCAGCCTTTCAAAGCACTTCATGGCTACAGACGTGAGTGCTACAGGTCTGTAGTAATTTAGGCAGGTTACCTTGTTGTTCTTGGGCACAGGGACTATGGTGGTCTGCTTGAAACATGTTGGTCATGCAGACTCGGTCAGGGACAGGTTGAAAATGTCAGTGAAGACACTTGCCAGTTGGTCAGTGCATGCACGGAGTACACATTCTGGTAATCCGTCTGAACCTGTGGCCTTGTGGATGTTGACCTGTTTAAAGGTCTTACTCACATCGCTCTACAGAGAGCATGATCACATAGTCATCTGGAACAGCTGATGCTCTCATTCATGCTTCAGTGTTGCTTGTTGCTTGCCTCGAAACAAGCATAGAAGTTATTTAGCTCGTCTGGTAGGCTCTTGTCACTGGGCAGCTCACGTCTGTGCTTCCCTTTGTAGTCCGTAATGCTCCCACTAAGCACAAACCCGATAGGATGGTGTGGTAGCCATGCTGGTTTAGTGTGCCTTGAATTCTAAATAAATCACCCACAGTGTCACCTGCAAAGCACCCCCACACCATCACACCACTTCCTCCGTTCTTCATGTTGGGAACCACGCGTGCAGAGATCATCCGTTCGCCTACTCTGCGTCTCACAAAGACACCGGGGTTGGAACCAAAAATCTCAAATTTGGACTCATCAGACCAAAGGACAGATTTCCACCGATCTAATGTCCATTGCTCGTGTTTCTTGGCACAAGCAAGTCTCTTCTTATTATTGTTGTCCTTTAGTAGTGGTTTATTTTCAGCAATTCGACCATGAAGACCTGATTCACACAGTCTCCTCTGAACAGTTGATGTTGAGATGTGTCTGTTTCTTGAACTCTGTGAAGTGTTTATTCGGGCTGCAATCTGAGGTGCAGTTAATTAATAACTCTAATGAACTTATCCTCTGCAGCAGAGGTAACTCTGGGTCTTCATTTCCTGTGGAGGTCCTCATGAGAGAGCCAGTTTCATCATAGCGCTTGAGGGTTTTTGCGACTGCACTTGAAGAAACTTTCAAAGTTCTTGACATTTTCCGTATTGACTGACCTTCATGTCTTCAAGTAATGATGGACTGTCGTTTCTCTTTGCTTATTTGAGCTGTTCTTGACATAATATGGACTTGGTCTTTTACCAAATAGCTCTATCTTTTGTGTACCACCCCTACCTTGTCACACAGCCAAGTTGATTGGCTCAAAAGCAATAAGAAGGAAAGGCACACCTGTTAATTGAAATGCATTCCAGCTGACTACCTCATGAATCTGGTTGAGAGTGTCACGACTTCCGCCGAAGTCGGTTCCTCTCCTTGTTCGGGCGGCGTTCGGCGGTCGACGCCACCGGTTTTCTAGCCATCGCCGATCCACCTTTCATTTTTCCATTTGTCTTGTCTTGTTTTCCTACACACCTGGTTTCAATTCCCTCAGTATTAGATGTGTATATAACCCTCTGTTCCCCCCCCCATGTCTGTGTGTGGAATTGCTTGTTGTTTCGTGTATGTGCACGCTAGACTGGTTTGCGCTGGGTCATGTCAAACCATGTTGTGTTTAGTGTTCTTAGTGCCGTGTGTTTTGTTCGCCAAAATAAAAGGCTCTTTTGGCTCCCCAACTTCTGCTCTCCTGTGCCTGACTCCCTTACAGCCAGGTATGCATACCTAACAGAGAGAGTGCCAAGAGTGTGCAAAGCTGTCATCAAGGAAAAGGGTGGCTACTTTGAAGAATCTCAAATATATAATATATATTTGTTTAACCCTTTTTTGTTTACTACATGATTCCATATGTGTTATTTCATAGTTTTGATGTCTTCACTATTATTCTACAATATAGAAAATAGTACAAATAAAGAAAAACCCTAAAATGAGTTGGTGTCCAAACTTTTGACTGGTACTGTATGTATTTGAAACAAATACCATGCAAATACTATCCAAGTCCTCCGGTCGCTAACAGAAGCCTATATAGTATTATAAGTATCATACATAGACAATATGACCAATATGATGATCAAAGAAGGAGATTATATGTGGGGTTCCACCCTGCATTTATGTTGTGACGGAGCAAAGCCCCGCTCCCTGGTCAACACACATCTGGCATATGCTGTGCTGTTACCCGATCACTACAATATCTCATGCCCGCTTTTCATATCGCAGACAAAGATATCCTGTGTCAGCCAGAGGTGCCCCAGTTTAATAGCTGGGGATCTTCTCTTCCCACGTCACTCTCCTTTTGTCTGTTCCACTCTCTCTGTCTATCTTCAAAGCAACATTTCTGAGGATTTCCAATAGTTGTGGAACAATGGGAACATTTTGTTGTTCGTAATAGAAAGAATGATCCGATTTCAAATCGTCTTTCTTTGCTTGCTTTCGCTATTAAGTTACAAATAAGTGAAGACAGATTGACTTCCCCTTTCGAAATGAATGTCGATGAAGTATAATACACGTCTAACCGCGTTAAAATCAGACTGCCACGTTTCCGTAACTTCCTCCTTAGGCGGTGCTGTTAAATCCTAGATAGCTTGACAACTATCTAGATGGAAGTGTGCCATCTCAATAGATAGCAACACAATACTCCTTTTTAAAGTGTCTCAAAGGTGGGGGATCAACACATGAAGCCAGGACAAAGAAACAACAGCCAACAGCCGCAATATAGAGGTTCTTTGCTGACCCGTGCTGCATGTGTTTGAGAAGAGAAAGAATGAACAATAGCCCTTCTATATGGGTTGGTTGAATGTTCCCCACATGCAGGGTTTCGGGGTGACATATTTTTGGGGGGTGTTCATTCATTAGGGAAAAGATTTATTACCCCCCTCCCGTCCCCCGTCCCCCAAAAACAGATGTGAAGCAGTCGAGGCGCAGACTCTTTTTGGGGGGTGCTGCTGCTGCCTTGTCGTCGGGCTGTGTTGCAGGGGCTAACGCCACGTGTTCCTAATTTTGGGCCATTTCCGTGGAAACTTTTATGGATCCCCAGATCGCATTTCTCAGAGCTGCAGACATAACCCCCTCTGTTGTTCTATGAGGTTTAGGGTGGTGTGGGACCCATTTATCTTTAAGGGGGACGTCTAGCCACAACCCTTGTCCTTTAACTTCAGTTTGTAGTCTATTCCTGCAAGACAGGAAGAGATCCCAGCACGAACGCGTTCAACTGTGAAACAATGATTTTTGGATTGAAGGTGAACTGCTGCAGTCTGTTTGAAGCCCACTGGATAGATTTTATGTATTAAAGATGTTTAGTTCCGCATCCACATTATATCCTTTTTGAGTTTAGACAAGCCAGTTCAAAACTCATAAACCATTTACTTGTCGAAATCACATAGAGCAACTATTGTGTGCTTATAACGAGTAAGCACTAAGAAAGCGCTTCGAATCGGCAGCTCTGTTTAAGGTCCCTAGCATCCTCAAAGTATCTAGCAGTACTCACTTCAGAAGGAACTACACAGTCACAGCCACTGCAGTGTAACTCTCTCCTATAAAGCTAGTTACTGCAGGATCTTACTTTATGACCGCAATTAAGCAGGCCAGACAGTAAAAACATGACTTGTGTTTATTATCGGTCCTGGTGGTGTGGAAGGGAAGGGGTACATATTACACGCCTCTATGACTACAGGAGCATAATGGCTTCTAGACCAGTGGTTTATCTGAAGAACTCTGCCTGCTCGGGTTCATTGGGGATGAGGACCAGAGGGGGTGTATGTAAGTGCGTGTGCGTGTTTGAGTCACTTGACAAACTCTGAGCGCTCCGGAATTTGCCGGCTAACGACCCCTCGGTTATCCCCAGGGTGTATTTGACATCCTTCAGTACTAAGATCCAGGGAGGAAATCAGAGTCTGTCTTTTTAGAATCCGTAAAGTCAGGGAAAGGTTTTAATCCAACACCATTAAGGAGAGGGAGGCCATCGATGCTTTGGTGCGTGTTTGGCTCCACGCCAACTCTGCCATTTTACCTCAGGGTTCCGCAGAGTTTAGGTTCCCCCTTAAAACAACAACTCAAAGACATATTTACTTCTAGTCCAGACCTTGACTGCTCTCAAAAGTCGCTCCAGATAAGTAAAAGTAACATGTAAAGGCAAAAAAGCTGATACATGTTTTGAATAGAAATTAGGGTATTTGGGAGTGAGTACACTGTACAAATGAAAGTAAACAAGAGTTCTGACAGCCAAAGAGTCTTGAGCGTCAACAGAAATGTGTGTGTTACAGGAATGTGTGTTTTCTACAACCCCTCTGAGAGGAAGAGCATCAGCAGCCCCTGTGTTAATGCTTAATATCGATGTAGCTGCTGAAAAGCAGTAGCAGAAATATAGAGGCAACATCACTCTGATGAGAGAGGACATTAAAAGCAGTGCAGATACACATTATAGCTGCAAACCCTTTAGCATTGGAATAACTTATGAATCATTCATAAGCATCCCGCTGTATGACGTCTTAGTCTGAGAGAAGGAGAGAGCGATTTAGCAAATTTGCATGAAACGAAAGTTGAAATGTCAAACTACTAAGCGTTGCTTTATTGGCGAGGACTTGCCAACCCTTTTCCTGTGTGCGAAGGAAAGAGCTGGAACGCGTATGCTAATTGATTGTCTGATGGGCTATTAATTCAAATCAGAGCTCGCACCGGATAAATAAAAATATCTTTCAAAACACGCTAATGATCTGATTTTACTGGCCTGCTCTCCTTGCGAGTTTTCCTCGACGCAGACTCAAGGCACACATGCACACATACACACACACACACCCAGCCTAGTCCCAAGAGTCTCATCAGAACCCTCTCTGAGAGAGAAAGAGTAAAAAGAGAGGGAGCGAGAACGAAGAGAAAAGCAACAGAGGAGGCTAGTTGGCGTAGACGTGTTTTAAGCTAATGAAAGACAACACTAATTACACTGCTAGTGTTCATATCCATTACACAGTTCTACTGATCAGGCATTACACCTTATTCATTAGTCTTGTCTGGTTCCCCTTTTCTGTCATTCCTCTCTTCTCTTCCCTCCATCTCATTCTCCTCTTTCTGTCTCCCGTCTCTCCCCCTGCTGCTGCTTCCTCCTTCTCCTGTTGTGACATGGAGGTTAAGGATATCCTAATATCGGTATGCCAAATCCTGTTTATTATACAGTACATGCGGTAGATATGTTGTACTTGTTTGGCTAGCCACTCATTGACTGTACAGACAGACAGACATGCATTTGTCGCTGTCAATGACAGCGCTGATGCATGTCAACGCACAGCCCTACATTTCCACTCAGGATCAATGAATTACCATGATTAGATGCAAGGGGAATATATTTGAATCTCAGTAGAGCACTCAGCTGTTGAATTGTTACAGATGGATGGCTACCGATGCAGATGGATTTCTACAGATGTCTAAGACAGTCTACCGTCCCCTTCTCTCTCCCAGGCCTCTTCAGGCCTCTCTCCCCTCTTGCTGAGGGATAAGTGACACTCTGTCTCTCTCCATGGTGTCCAGATGCTAATCCATCATTGTTAATGCCAGGCCAGGGACTATGGTAATAAGTGACTCTCCCCCTACCCCAGCCCCCCTCCCAACACACGCACTGACTTTTGTGACGGCTCGGGTCCTTTGTCAGGCCGCTGCTGACCCCCTGACCCCTCGGCCCTCCTCCTATGGGAACAGGAGGAGAGGAGACAACAGGGGATCTGGCACATAGTCACACACACACATACAGACATACGCACACACACACATATGTGCACATACAGGCATACGAGCACACACAGGCATACGCACACACACATGCACACACCGGGACTGAAAGTTCACTCACACACACAGACTCACTCACTTATGGACACACACTTACAGACACACACACACACACACACACACACACACACACACACACACACACACACACACACACACACACACACACACACACACACACACACACACACACACAGAAACTGACACAGAGGATTACACTCACACACACAGACACACTTTCACACAAAGACACTTGTATGCTGACACACTCACTCATCTCGTTCTTTCTGCCTCTTCTTTTCTTTCTGTCGTTTTTTTATTTGTGGGGGGTAAGATCCTTCCAAGTCATTAGTAAGCAGAGTGTGTTGAGCAAGAGATTAAGAGAGACTCTTTTTAATTAAAAGCCAGAGAAAGAGAGACGGGAAGAGATAGCAGACAGACAGAGAGAGAAAAGAGGGAGAGAGAGAGAGACAGAGGCATACCATTAAACTCATTTAACTCCGGGCTCAGTCAACTGAATATCCCTCACACAACTGAACGTATCCTTCAATCAGTCTAAGTCAATCTGTATCTCTTCTTATTGTTGATGTCTGTGAGAAAGAAAATCCTGTGCAACAATATTACCTTCCCAACTGATTAACATTTGAAGAGGCCTCAGAGCCAAGATGACACATTAACTCTCTCCGTCAACGACAAACCTGGCAAGTTCTCTCCCGCTGCTATCAACATTTGGTTTTTTGGCAGAGAAGGTTGAACATGTGGCCTTGATTATTATTTTTTTTACTCTAGATAGCCACATTCCTAAATGGAACACGAGAGTTAAACATCTTAGAGTTAGAGAATGCTAGAGAATGCTTTAAGAAAATGAATTGGAGGTATTATAGTCTATATTCTTCTTGGATTCACTCCGAGTGGAATATTGCAGGCGATGATCAGAACTTAAAAAAAGGAGGATCAGACTTAAAGAAAGAAGGGTGTTGACGTAGAGCATATTTAGAATCACACTACTTTTCATCAAACTGCCATCAAAACAACCAGCACAACACTGACCTCCTTTCTACCTTTCTGTTCTTCCTGTTTTGTATCTTTGTATTTTAAAAAAAATAATTAAAAGTTAGTGTGTTATCACTTTGTCTGGGTTGGAAATGACCGTCCGGAATTCTGTTTTTACAAGAGTTAGCTAATGAGATGGATGTTTTAGAGGGAATTTTAGCTTGGTTTCCTTAGCATTGTGAGATTAACAACAAGGGTCCATTTGTAGGGCAGTTACAGTGCCTTAAGAAAGTATTCATAACCCTTGACTTATTACCACCATTTTGTTGTGTTATAGCCAGAATTCAAAATGGATTAAACCGTTTTTTCCTCTCAACCGTCTACACACAATACCGCATAATGACAATGTGAAAACATGTATATAGAAATGTTAACACATTTATTGAAAATTAAATATAGAAATATCAAATTTACATAAGTAGTCACACCCCTGAATGAATGCATGTTAGAATCCCCTTTGGCACCGATTACAGCTCTGAGCTTTTCACACCTGGATTGTACAATATGTGTACATTATTTTTCAATTCTTCAAGGTCTGAAGTCTTGCCAAAGATTTTAAATCCGATTTAATTCAAAACTGTACTGTACTATCCTCCTTTTTTTCACTCAGGAACATTCAATGTAGTCTTGGTAAGCAACTCCAGTGTAGATTTGGTCTTGTGCTTTAGGTTATTGTCCTGCTGAAATGTGAATTTCTCTCCCAGTGTCTGGTGGAAAGCAAACTGAACCAGGATTTCCTCTAGGATTTTGACTGTGCTTAGCCCTTTTCCGTTTAGTTGTTTTTTTGTATCCAAATATTCTCCGTAGTCCTTGCCGATGACAGCATGATGCAGCCACTGCCACGCTTGAACATTTGAAGAGCGGTACTCAGTAATGTGTTGTGTTGGATTTGCCCCAAATGTAATGCTTTGTATTCAGTACATAAAATGTATTATTTAAAAAAACTTTAATGCCTTATTGCAAACAGGATGCATGTTTTTGAAAACGTTATTCTGTACACGCTTCCCTTATTCTTACTTTATCATTTAGGGTAATATTGTGGAAAAACTACAATGTTGTTGATTCTTCTTCAGTTTTCTCCTATCACTGCCATTAGACTCTGTAACTCATGGTGAAATCCCTGAGCGGTTTCTTCCCTCTCCTGCAACTAAGTTTGGAAGGTCACCTGTATATTGGTATTGACTGGGTGTATTGATACACCATCCAAAGAGTAATTAATAAATTCACCATGCTCAAAAGGGATATTCGCTGTCTACTTTTCTTTATTTTTACCCATCTACCAAAAGGTGCCCCTCTTTGCGAGGCTTTGGAAAACCTCCCTGGTCTTTGTGGTTGATTCTGTGTTCACACTTCACTGCTCGGCGGAGGGATCTTACAGACAATTGTATGTGTTGGGTACAGAGATGAGGTAGTCATTCAAAAAATCATGTTAAGCACTATTCTTTCACACAGAGTGAGTCCATGCAACTTATTATGTGACTTGTTAAGCAAATGTGTACTCATGAACATATTTAGGCTTGCCATAACAAAGGGGTTGACTACTCATTAACTCAAGACATTGCAGCTTTTCATTTGTTATTAATTTGTAAAAACATAATTCCACTTTGACATTATGGGGTATTGATTGTGTAGGCCAGTGACACAACATCTCAATTTAATACATTTCAAAATCAGGCTGTAACACGACGAAAAAGTCGAGGGTGTAAATACTTTCTAAGTCTTATTGTTCTCTATTTGTGCGAAATCATGCAGACCTGTCTACTACATCATTGCAAAGATAAGATCATCTACCATGATGAGATAGAATGCTTGGGAGTAACCTTTGTTCAACTCTAATCATGTAATATTCTCTGTTGTAGAGAGAGCGAGAGAGCGAGAGAGAGAGAGAGAGAGAGAGAGAGAGAGAGAGAGAGAGAGAGAGAGAGAGAGAGAGAGAGAGAGAGAGAGAGAGAGAGAGAGAGAGAGAGAGAGAGAGAGAGAGAGAGAGAGAGAGAGAGAGAGAGAGAGAGAGAGAGAGAGAGAGAGAGAGAGAGAGAGGTCCTATATCTACACACACTGGTCTGGTAGTAGTAATAAATTATGTCCTCTCACATTTTCGTGTTGTGGTGTCGTGTACTCTGATGAGAGATGGGTTGAAGAAACAGTAGGATAGGAGAGTTAGATCTTATCTGGGTAGACTGAAGTTGGTCAAGATCTGGACTGGGAAAGGATGTTCTGTAAAGGACATTAGTTACCAGTTACTGTCTTCCCATTGTCTTACTGAAGTACAGGCTCTATGCAGTTTGTTTTCATTTGGACCTTACTTCATGCAAATGGATTGCGAGTGGGAGTAATATTATGACATAGCATCTGATGTTATTGAAGCTGCACATATAATCCTCTTTGCCTGTGTTTTGCAATCACTCTGAAAAGATGAGACAACAAGATGAGATGTTCAACAAAAGACAGGATAGCGTGATGTTAAAAGAAACACTGACGCTGTACAAAGCAACGGTAACTGTAGAGCTGAAACCTCGTTTAAGCCTTCCGCATGCTTCGGTTCGGCTGGCGCCTAGCAGAACTTGGCTATGCAAACCAAACGAGGGTGCTCGTATACAGTGCTCCCTTAAAAGACCTTCGCTTGAAATACGAGAAAAAAACGGCAATAGTACTGTTTGTCCATTTTGAGATGCTGTAGCAAGTATAGACTTCCTCAAAATAGTCAGATTTAATCTGAGATAACTCAAGAAATCTGTCTTTAATTTTTATGTTTTTGTTTAGGAGATCTTAGTCACGCAATTTCACATCTAACTAAGATGGTTGGTGCAGTATTTCTTAGTCACGGGGTACATTGAAATAAAATCAAATGGAAAGGGTTCAGCATTGCCCTGCAGCAGACAAATTCACACAGCAGCCAGAGTGAGAGTGAGGGAGAGAGGAGGGGGAGCAAAGAGAGAGGGAGGGAAAAAGAGAGGGAGAAAGAGCAAGACAGCAGTAAGAGAGATATGGATAGAGGAAGTTGAATGAGAGGAGAGAGAAAGAGAGAAGAGAGGGAGAGAGAAAAAGAGCAGCGAGGGAGAGAGAAAGAGAGCAGAGAGGGAGACAGAGAAAAGGGGTCTGAAGTTCTGATCAGTAATTAGTGTGCAGTCTCTCTCTTTATCTAGCCGAGCAGCGCTAGTCAGCTAATCAGCTCAGCAATCAGCCTATGTGTGTTAGCACTACAATTCATTCCACTCCATTTGCCCCTCGCTCCCCAACCCTCCTTTTACATTCTGTCACTCCTTTCTTCTCCTCTCCTTTCTTTGGAAGGAGACACCCCGTGAACAGGCTGTCGGCTTGGCGCTCACAGAAAGGGGGTTATATTTCAAGGCGACCAACACCACCCAGTAACGGGGAGGGGGGGCTTACACACCATATACGCACACACACACACCATCTAAGCACTTAACCCGACTCCCCCCCACCTCTTTCTCTTTTTCCTTCACTGTAAATCAATCTCATCTGTAGCCTCTAAGGCTCTCTGGCTCTCTCTTTCTTTCTCTCATTCCCTCTCTTTTTCTCTCCTCTTTCACACAGACACACTTCGGGGAGCTAGCTGTTCAAACAACATTTTGTTCCATTACTCTGTGTGTATGTAGAAAAGTTTAAGTTCCATTACTCAGAATAAAGGAATGGTGTTTGAGATTTCCCATCTACCCTCCCTCCCTCCCTCCCTCCCTCCCTCCCTCTCTCTGTCCCTCCCTCCAGATTGACGGCCAGAGAACATGCAGCAAGCGAAGAGTGAGTAAGCCAAATGAGAGAGGCTCTCTCTCTCTGCCCTCTCTCTTCTCTCTCTCTCTCTCTCTCTCTCTCCTTATTTCTCTCCCTGGGCTGGGTTGTGGTCCCAGGGCCTGGCCTGCCATATGTCTGGTGGTAGAGCAGGCTGGCTGGGGCGTGATATGAGGTTTCACCCAGGAACAAAGGCAGGCCTGGTGCTCAATGATCTCTATGAATGTATGGGGTCACATTGACAGAGCTGGGGACAGAGGAGGAGGTAGGGGGGAGGCAGGAGGAGGTAGGTCAGTGTGTTGTCCCGATTTGGGGAGTGGGGGATTCTACGTCAGCCTCAGGGATGACAAGGTGGATGACCCCCCCTGTCCCTTCACCCCTACCTCTCACTGCCCCCCCCCCCCCTCTCTCTCTTACACACACCCCTTTACTGACTCTGTTTCTTCCATTCTCATTTTCTCTCTATTCACATGACTGCCTCCTTTTGTCCTAAGAAAGTGTGCAGGGTGATAGAGGGAGGTGGCAATTGCAATGTGTGCATGTGTGGGCAAGGTTGGCTAGGTTACTTTCCAAATGCAATCCGTTACAGTTGCTAGTTACCAGTCCAAAACTGTAATCAGTAATGTAACATTTGGATTAGCCAAACTCAGTAAGGTAATCTGATTACTTTGTTACTTTTGGATTACTTTCCCTTTACAGTTTTTTTATTGTTTAAGCACAATTTTGAGAACAGGGCCCGGTTTGTCAAAACACTACACACAATTAGCACAACCCTACACCAAAGTAGCACCGCACTTCAGATCATTTGCAAAATGGAACACTTGTCAAAACTATACACGACTTCATAAAAATAATATTTTGTTACCATACGAAACACATTTCATATGACTTCAATCTTTTTGAACCAGTTACACACTGCTGTTGCTAACCTAAAACACTTTTAGCAAGTCTAATTGTCAGTGATTAGAGTACTATAAATGAAGTACACAGAGAAAGTGCAACTATACAAACACAACACAAGACCAATTCTGCAGACTGAGGAAAATAGTGCGGCGTCGACTTGGTCACAGGCGTCCTCCATGGCCTGAATGAGGGGTACCTGAGCCTGGGGCTGGAGATCGTAAACCTTCCACCGCCATGCAGAGAACAACTCTTCGATAGGGTTTAGAAACGGAGTGCATGATGGAAGGTATAGTACTGTCATCTGTGGAGGGTGTTGAAACCAGTTCTGGACCAAAGCAGAGCGGTGGAATGACTCATTCTCCCAGATGACCGTGCATTGCATCTGGTGCATTTCATTACCTGCTGTGACGATGTGGTGCAATCGGTCCAAAAGTGTGAGAATGTGAGGTGTGTTGTAAGGGCCCATTTTGGCATGACGGAGGACAACCCCATGCTGTGAAATGGCAGTGCAAAGGGTGATGTTACCCCCACGTTGCCCTGGGACATTGATTATAGCCCTGTGGCCAATGATATTTCTGCCTCTCCTTCTTGCTTTTGTGAGGTTGAACCCTGCCTCATCAATATACATGAATTCATGCAGGATTTCCTCAGCATCCATCTGCAAAACTCCCTGAAATACAGTGAAAGACAAGATTGTGTAGTTCAGGATAGAACTAGTATACAGTCAATGTAAAACAGTCATGTGTGCAGTATGCAACATCACAGTGCTAAAGTGAACAATACAAACCTCCACATACTCATGCCGCAGCCGTTTGACCCTCTCTGAATTCCGCTCAAAAGGCACTCGATAAAGTTGTTTCATTTGAACCTGATGTCTTTTCAGGATGCGTGCCAGTGTTGACTGAGAGACCTGATGGACATTATAGAAAATGGCAAGGTCACCGATAATGTTGGCTTGTAGTTCTCTGAGCCTGATAGCATTATTGGCCAAATCCATGTTTATTATCTCTCTCTCTTGTTCTTGCGTGAATATGGGCCCCCTTCCTCCTTGTCGTTCCCGACCCTCAATCCTATGGAGAGAATAATACATGTAACTTACTGTACAATGTCAGAGGAAGGGGTATCACAAGTGCTGGTGCATACAATAAGCAGCTGATTACTGTAACTGTAGACAGATCTTTTACCTGTTTTCCTGTCGAAAAGTCCTTATGACAGATGCCACTGTATATCTGCTAAGATTTGGCTGAACTCTCAGTCCAGCCTCCCTCAGCGTCAATCTGTGGTTCACAACATGGTCCACTAGTGTTGCACGAATGTCATTTGATAAGTTTGGTCCTCTTCTTTGTGCACGTTCTCCTCCTGCTTCAGGTCTTCCTCGACCTCTGGCTCGGCCTCTTCCTCTACCTCCTTCTCCTCCTCTGTGTACTCCTCCTCTCACCCTCACTCTTCTTCTGACTCCTTCCATTTTGGTTGAAGGCAGGTGAACCTACCTGTTGCATTTTTATAGTGCTTAAACCTGATTGGTGTGTCTACAATTTAGCAATCATGTGTTTGTGCACCTGATGGCTGTGTTTAACAGATTGGCTCATAGGTGTGGTAATTTGACAGTCAGTGCTTTGGAATAGCAAGGAAGTGACATCATGATATACGTCTGTGTCTGATGTAAACAAGTGTGTTTAGTGTTTTGCAAATCACTGTGTGTAATGTTTTGCAAATAGTGTGAAGTTGACAATGTGCTTACAGTTGTGCAAATCTAGCCTTGTGTTTTGCTCCTTGAGTGTAAGGTTTTGCTAATTGTGGAAAAAGTTAAATTTTAGTGTGTAAGCAATCGTAAAAAACTGTAAGAGGTATTATAAGAAGACAGAAAGATGTGTGTGTGTGTGTGTGTGTGTGTGTGTGTGTGTGTGTGTGTGTGTGTGTGTGTGTGTGTGTGTGTGTGTGTGTGTGTGTGAATGTGTGAATGTGCACCTTTATTCAATGCTGAATTGAATGTCATTTATTTTTTTAAGCAAACATCCTTTCTGAATTTAAAAGTAATCTAGTTTTGTGTGTGTGTGTGTGTGTGTGTGTGTGTATTTGTGTGTGGCTGTTGCAGTGGGACAGAGGGGCACAAAGAAGCACTGTAGAGTCCACCAGCTGGACAGATGATTTAAAGCTATTTAATAGTGTATGGAGACACAGTTAAGACACACACACAAACACTCACATAAACACACATGCACACACACGCTCAAACGCACACATATGACACACACCATTTCTCCTAACCTTTGAGTTTGAGCTGACCAGATTATTATCCCATGGCCAAGCAGCTTCTCTTTCTAAAGTTACTGATGTCCACTCCTCCTGTGTCTGTCTCCATCAGTGAGGAACGACACCACGTAGACCCTATAAACCCAAGCAGGGGTCCCAGGCTATTTATCTGCCCAATCTTCAGACTGAGAGTTATTTGTTCTTTATGAGTTTCCACTGTTCTCTCTGTCTGGTTAGAGTCTGAACGGGCATTATCCATGCAATAAGATGTGTTTGCCTTATGAAAAGCGTGGAAAGCTCTTCATAAACAGCGCATACAGTGCCTCCAGAAAATCAAATCAAATCAAACTTTATTTATCACCTGCGCCGAATACAATATGTGTAGACCTCACCGTGAAATGCTTACTTGCAAGCCCTTAACCAACAGTGCAGTTCAAGAAAGAGCTAATCAAATATTACCAAATTAACTAAAGTAAAAAATAAGTAACACAATAAAATAACAATAATGAGGCTATATAAAGGGATTACCAGTACCGAGTCAATGAGCGGGGGTACAGGTTAGCCAAGGTAATTTATACATGTAGGTGAAGTGACTATGCATAGATAATAAACAGTGAGTAGTAGCAATGTAAAAAAAATTAATGGAGGGGGGATCAATGTAAATAATCCGGTGGCCATTTGATGAATTGTTCAGCAGTCTTATGTCTTGGGGATAGAAGCTGTTAAGGAGCCTCTTGGTTCTAGACTTGGCGCTCCGGTACCGCTTGCCGTGCGGTAGCAGAGAAAACAGTCTATGACTTGGCTGACTGGAGGCTTTAACAATTTTGGGGGTTTTCCTCTGACACTGCCTAGTATATAAGTCTAGGATGGCAGGAAGCTTGGCCCCAGTGATGTACTGGGATGTACGCACTACCCTCTGTAGAACCTTACAGTCAGATGTCGAGCAGTTACCATACCAGCCGGTGATGCAACCGGTCAGGATGCTCTCGGTGGCGCAGCTGTAGAACTTTTTGAGGATCTGGGGACCCATGCCGAATCTTTTCAGTCTCCTGAGGGGGAAAGGTGTTGTCGTGCCCTCTTCACGACTGTCTTGGTGTGTTTGGACCATGATAGTTCGTTGGTGATGTGGACACCAAGGAACTTGAAACTCTCGACCTGCTCCACTACAGCCCCGTCGATGTTAATGAGGGCCTGTTCGGCCCTCCTGTAGTCCATGATCAGCTCCTTTGTCTTGCTCACATTGAGTGAGAAGTTGTTGTCCAGGCACCATACTGCCAGGTCTCTGACCCTTCTCCCTATAGGCTGTCTCATCGGTGTCGGTGATCAGGCCTACCACTGTTGTGTTGTCACCATCTTAATGATGGTGTTGGAGCCGTGTTTGGCCACGCAGTCGTGGGTGAACAAGGAATATAGGAGGGGATTGAGCTCACACCCCTGAGGGGCCACAGTGTTGAGGATCAGCGTAGCAGACATGTTGTTGCCTACTCTTACCACCTGGTGCGGGCCGTCAGAAAGTCCAGGATCCGGTTGCAGAGGGAGGTGATTAAGTCCCAGGGTCCTTAGCTTAGTGATGAGCTTTGTGGTGTTGAACGCTGAGCTCTAGTCAATGAACAGCATTCTCACGTGGGTGTTCCTTTTATCCAGGTGGGAAAAGGCAGTGTGGAGTGTGATTGAGATTGTGTCAACTGTGGATCTATTGGGGCGGTATGCGAATTGGAGTGGTTCTAGTGTATTCGGGAGGATGCTGTTGATGTGAGACATGACCAGCCTTTCAAAGCACTTCATGGCTACAGACATGAGTGCTATGGGCCGGTAATAATTTAGGCAGGTCACCTTCGCTTCCTTGGGCACAGGAACTATGGTGATCTGCTTGAAACATGTAGGTATTACAGACTTGGCCAGGGAGAGATTGAAAATGTCAGTGAAGACACTTACCAGTCTGCGCATACTTTGAGAACACGTCCTGGTAATCCGTCTGGCCCGCGGCTTTGTGAATGTTGACATGTTTAAAAGTCTTGCTCACATCAGCTACCGAGAGTGTTATCACACAGTTGTCCAGAACCACTGGTGCCCTCATGCATGCTTCGGTGTTGCTTGTGTTGATTCGAGCATAACATTTATTTAGCTCGTCTGGTAGCCCCGCGTCACTGGGCAGCTTGCGGCTGGGTTTCCCTTTGTAGTCGGTAATAGTTTTCAAGCCCTGCCACATCCGACGAGCGCGAGAGCCGGTGTAGTAGGATTCAATCTTAATCCTGTATTGACACGTTGCTTGTTTGACGGTTCATCTGAGGTTATAGCGGGATTACTTATAAGCGTCCAGATTAGTGAGCCACTCCTTGAAAGCAGCAGCTCTAGCCTTTAGCTTGATGAGGATGTTGCATGTAATCTATGGCTTCTGATTGGGATATGTACGTACGGTCACTGTCCACATCACTTATTAAAGAAGCCGATGACTGAGGCTGTATACTCCTCAATGCCCAGAACATATTCCAGTCTGTGCTAGCAAAACAGTCCTGTAGCGTAGCATCCGCGTCATCTGACCACTTCCGTTTTTAGCAAGTCACTGGTACTTCCTGCTTTAGTTTTTGCTTGTAAGCAGGAATCAGGAGGATAGAATTATGGTCAGAATTGCCAAATGGAAGGCGGGGGAGAGCTTTGAATGTGTCTCTGTGTGTGGAGGTGGTCTAGAGTTTTTCTTCCCTCTGGTTGCACATGTGACATGCTATTAGAAATGAGGTAAAACGGATTTAAGTTTCCCTGCATTAAAGTCCCCGGCCACTAGGAGCGCCGCTTCTGGATGAGCATTTTCTTGATTGCTTATGGCCTTATACAGCTGGTTGAGTGCGGTTTTCGTGCCAGCATCGGTTTGTGGTTTTAAGTAGACGGCTACGAATAATATAGATGATAAATCTCTTGGTATACTGTGGTATACAGCTTATCATAAGGTACTCTACCTCAGGCGAGCAATACCCAGAGACTTCTTTAATATTAGACATTGCGCACCAGCTGTTATTGACAAATAAACACAAACCCCTGCCCCTCGTCTTACCAGATGTAGCTTCTCTGTCGTGCCGGCGCATGGAAAATCTAGCCAGCTCTATATTATCCATGTCATCGTTCAGCCACGACTCGGTGAAACATAAGATATTTCCATTTTTAATGTCCCGTTGGTAGTATCACACCCCTTGACTTTTTCCACAATTTGTTGTGTTACAACGTTGAATTAAAATCGATTTAATTGTAATTTTTTGTCAACAATCTACACAAATATAGTGTAATGTCAAAGTGGTAGAAAAATTCTAACATTTGTTAAATAAGATTAGATCAGTAGTAAAGTCCCTGAGCCAATACATGTTAGATTCACCTTGGGCAGTGATTACAGCTGTGTCTTTCTCGTTAAGTCTCTATGAGCTTTGCAGACCTGGATTGTAACAATATTTACACATTCTCCTTCAAAACATTCTTCAATCTCTGTCAAGTTGGTTGTTGATCATTGCTGGAGAGCCATTTTCAAGTCTTACAATAGATTTTCAAGACAATTTACATCAAAACTAAAACTAGGCCAATCGGGAACATTCAATGGTGTCTTGGTAAAAAACTGTGTTTTCGTTATTGTCCTGCTGAAAAGTGAATTTTTCTCCCTTCTTCTAGGATTTTTCCTGTACTTTGCTCTATTCCGTTTATTTTTATCCTAAAAAACATACCCATAACATGATGCAGCCACCGCCAGGATTGAAAATATGGAGAGGGGTACTCAGTGATGTGTTGTGTTGGATTTGCTCCAAACACAACACTTTGTATTCAGGACATAAAATGTATTTCTTTACCACATTTTTGGTAGTTTTACTTTAGTACCTTATTGCCAACAGGATGCATATTTTTATTCCGTACATGCATCCTTCTTTTCACTCTGTCAATTAGGTTAATATTGTGGAGTAACTACAATGCTGTTGATCCTTAGTTTTCTCCTACCACAGCCATTAAACTCTGTAACTGTTTTAAAGTCACCATTGGCCTCATGGTGAAATCCCTGAGCGGTTTCCTTCCTCTCCGGCAACCGAGTTAAGAAGGATGCCTGTATCTTTGTTGTGACTGGGTGTATTGACACACTATCCAAAGTGTAATTAATAACTTCATGCAATGTCTACTTTTTTAGTTTTTACCCATCTACCAAAAGGTGACCTTCTTTGGGAGGTATTGGAAAACTTCCCTGGTCTTTGTGATTGAATCTGTGTTTGAAATGCATTGCTCGACTGAGGGACTTCACAGATAATAAAAATGTTAAAAAAGTGTGGAGAGGTGTGAAGATTTACTATCGTTAAAGTTTTTATTTCAGTGTAAAGGTAGTAAAATTTCCCACGGTGTGACTTGAGAGCTGCCAAAAGGAGAAAATGTAATTTAGTCATTAAAATAGGTAGTCATTAAAAAATAATGTTAACACTATTATTACACACAGAGTGAGTCCATGCAACTTATTATGTTACTTGTTAACCTCTAGCGTCGAGCAATCCCGTATCCGGGAGCGTAATCATAGCCTCAAGCTCATTACCATAACGCAACGTTTCCTATTCATGAAAATCGCAAATGAAATGAAATAAATATATTGAAACACAAGCTTAGCCTTTTGTTAACAACACTGTCATCTCAGATTTTCAAAATATGCTTTAACCAAAGCTACACAAGCATTTGTGTAAGAGTATTGATAGCCTAGCATAGCATTAAGCCTAGCATTCAGCAGGCAACATTTTCACAATAACAAGAAAAGCATTCAAATAAAATAATTTACCTTTGAAGAACTTCGGATGTTTTCAATGACGAGACTCTCAGTTAGATAGCAAATGTTCATTTTTTCCAAAAAGATTATTTGTGTAAGAAAAATAGCTCCGTTTTGTTCATCACGTTTGGCTAAGAAAAAAAAACGAAAATGCAGTCACTTACAACGCCAAACTTTTTCCAAATTAGCTCCATAATATCGACAGAAACATGGCAAACGTTGTTTAGAATCAATTTTCAAGGTGTTTTTCACAATTCTATTAGATGAAAAATCATTCCTGGCAGTCGGTTTGTCATTAGAGGCAAACGGAAAAATACTGCAGCTGGAGATTACGCAATAATTGCAATGGAGGACACCAAGCGACCACCTGGTAAATGTAGTCTCTTATGGTCAATCTTCCAATGATATGCCTACAAATACGTCACAATGCTGCAGACACCTTGGGGAAAATGTGGAAAAGGTAAGCTGACTCCTAGCTCCTCCACAGCCATATAAGGAGTCATTGCCATGAGGCGGTTTCAAAAAATGCGGCACTTCCTGATTGTATTTTTATCTGGGTTTTTTCTGTAACATCAGTTCTGTGGCACTCACAGACAATATCTTTGCAGTTTTGGAAACGTCAGAGTGTTTTCTTTCCAAAGCTGTCAATTATATGCATAGTCGAGCATCTTTTCGTGACAAAATATCTTGTTTAAAACAGGAACGTTTTTCATCCTATATCGAAGAAGTTAAACACATTTTTAGTCCTGAACATATTTAGGCTTGCAATAAGAAAGGGGTTGAATACTTACTGACTCAAGATATTTTAGCTTTTCATTTTTAATTCGTTTAAATTTCAGAAAACACAATTCCCCTTTGACATTATGGGGTATTGTGTATTGGCCAATGACAATACATCTCAATGTAATGCATTTAAAATTAAGGCTGTAACTAAACAAAATGTGCTACAATGCAAGGGGTGTGACTACGTTCTGAAGGAACTGTATCAATGGCCAAGGACTTGATTCCGTTTGTTTAAATTAGACTAGATGATAGTTAGACTAGATGACAGTTAGACTAGATCATATTTAGACCAGATGATAGTTAGACTAGATGGTCAAGAAAGACATATAGACTATGATCTAAACAGCTACCTTCTTTCTTATGTTTTATTTAAAGTACTGAACAAGCCCTCCTGTAAGTCCTACTGAAAGCCCCACTGAAAGCCATAATGTAAGCTGCACTGTAAGTCCTACAGAAAGCCCTACTGAAAGCCCTAATGTAAGCTCTACTGTAAGTCCTAATGTAAGCCCTACTGTAAGTCATACTGTAAGTTCTACTGTAAGCCCTACTTTAAGTTCTACTGTAAGCCCTACTTTAAGTCCTAATGTAAGCCCTACTGTAAGTCATACTGTAAGTTATACTGTTAGCCCTACTGAAAGCCCTACTGTAAGTTATACTGTAAGCCCTACTTTAAGTCCTAATGTAAGCCTTACTTTAAGTCCTAATGTAAGCCCTACTGTAAGTCATACTGTAAGCCCTACTGTAAGGTATACTGTAAGCCTTACTTTAAGTCCTAATGTAAGCCCTACTTTAAGCCCTACTGAAAGCCCTACTGTAAGGTATACTGTAAGCCCTACTTTAAGTCCTAATGTAAGCCCTACTTTAAGTCCTAATGTAAGCCCTACTGAAAGCCCTACTGTAAGCCCTACTGTAAGTCCTACTGTAAGCTTTACTTTAAGTCCTAATGTAAGTCCTACTGTAAGCCCTACTTTAAGTCCTAATGTAAGCCCTACTGAAAGCCCTAATGTAAGCCCTACTGTAAGTCCTACTGTAAGCCCTACTTTAAGCACTACTGTAAGCCCTGCTTTAAGTCCTAATGTAAGCCCTACTTTAAGTCCTAATGTAAGCCCTGCTTTAAGTCCTAATGTAAGCCCTACTTTAAGTCCTAATGTAAGCCCTGCTTTAAGTCCTAATGTAAGCCCTACTTTAAGTCCTAATGTAAGCCCTGCTTTAAGTCCTAATGTAAGCCCTACTTTAAGTTCTACTGTAAGCCCTACTGTAAGCCCTACTGTAAGCCCTACTTTAAGTCCTAATGTAAGCCCTACTTTAAGTCCTAATGTAAGCCCTACTTTAAGTCCTAATGTAGTAAGCCCTACTTTAAGTCCTAATGTAAGCCCTACTGTAAGTCCTACTGTAAGCCCTACTGTAAGTCATACTGTAAGCACTACTGTAAGTCCTAATGTAAGCACTACTTTAAGTCCTAATGTATGCCCTACTGTTTGTTCTAATGTAAGTCCTAATGTAAGCACTACTTTAAGCCCTAATGTAAGCACTACTTTAAGTCCTAATGTAAGCACTACTTTAAGCCCTTCTGTAAGCACTAGTGTAAGTCCTAATGCAAGCACTACTTTAAGCCCTAATGTAAGCACTACTTTAAGCCCTAATGTAAGCACTACTTTAAGCCCTAATGTAAGCACTACTTTAAGCCCTAATGTAAGCACTACTTTAAGCCCTAATGTAACACTACTTTAAGCCCTAATGTAAGCACTACTTTTAGCCCTAATGTAAGCACTACTTTAAGTCCTAATGTAAGCACTACTTTAAGCCCTAATGTAAGCACTACTTTAAGCCCTAATGTAAGCACTACTTTAAGCCCTAATGTAAGCACTACTTTAAGCCCTAATGTAAGCACTACTTTAAGCTCTAATGTAAGCACTACTTTAAGTCCTAATGTAAGTCCTACTTTAAGTCCTAATGTAAGCCCTACTTTAAGTCCTAATGTAAGCCCTACTGTAAGTCCTAATGTAAGCCCTACTGTAAGTCATACTGTAAGCCCTACTTTAAGTCCTAATGTAAGCCCTACTTTAAGTCCTAATGTAAGCCCTACTTTAAGCCCTAATGTAAGCCCTACTGTAAGTCCTAATGTAAGCCCTACTGTAAGTCATACTGTAAGCCCTACTTTAAGTCCTAATGTAAGCCCTACTGTAAGTCCTAATGTAAGCCCTACTGTAAGTCATACTGTAAGCCCTACTTTAAGTCCTAATGTAAGCCCTACTTTAAGCCCTAATGTAAGCACTACTTTAAGCCCTAATGTAACACTACTTTAAGCCCTAATGTAAGCACTACTTTTAGCCCTAATGTAAGCACTACTTTAAGTCCTAATGTAAGCACTACTTTAAGCCCTAATGTAAGCACTACTTTAAGCCCTAATGTAAGCACTACTTTAAGCCCTAATGTAAGCACTACTTTAAGCTCTAATGTAAGCACTACTTTAAGTCCTAATGTAAGTCCTACTTTAAGTCCTAATGTAAGCCCTACTTTAAGTCCTAATGTAAGCCCTACTGTAAGTCCTAATGTAAGCCCTACTGTAAGTCATACTGTAAGCCCTACTTTAAGTCCTAATGTAAGCCCTACTTTAAGTCCTAATGTAAGCCCTACTGTAAGTCATACTGTAAGCCCTACTTTAAGTCCTACTGTAAAGCCCTACTTTAAGTCCTTCTGTAAGCACTACTGTAAGTCCTAATGCAAGCACTACTTTAAGCCCTAATGTAAGCACTACTATAAGCACTACTGTAATAGCTTGTTATTTGCCTTTACATCCCTAGGAACTTTTCTCTGTCTTTGGATTCTTTGTCTGAGTTTTAATGTGGAGACACATCTGGATAGAGTTGGAGAGACAGAGAGAGAATTAGAGGGAAAGAGCGAAAGCAAGAGTGAGAAGGTGAGACAGAGAGAGAGAAGTGTTGATTTAACTGAAGCAGCAAAATTCGTTTGTGTGAGTCTGTTGGAGCTGGGTTTGGTTTATTGGGACTGGGAACAGGGGTGGAACAGAGGGGTGGCAATGTTTGAGAATATTTCCTTTGGAAACTGTTGAAGCCGAGCGCTGTCTGGAAGCCACAGCAGCAGTCGCCCCCCTCTCACTTCTCTATGCCTACCTCGCTCCCCCTCTCTTGTGCAGAGCTGGGCAGAAGCAAAACAATGAGCCCTTTTATCCTCCACCCCTAGCTTTCTCTCACTCTCATCCCCTCTCACATCTGTTTACATGGACTCTACTCACCACTCCATTCCCCCCCACACTCCTCCTCTTTCCCCCTTCCCAACCCAAAGCCTGAGGAAGGTCCAGCTCTCTCCGTTTGTGTTACTCCTCAAAGACTCTGTAGTGGCCAAACACACCCACAGATACAAAAGGCACCCGCCACCTCCCTCTATTCCCTATCCCACTGGACACACATACAAGTGCATACGATAGAACACACACTAGAACTTCCATTCCAACAGTTGTGGTCTCTGGCTCGGGAACAATTCTCTTCCCACACTAAAGTGAACTTCCTTGACACATGTATGATAAGATCACTTTATTGTTCAAAACCACAAAGATCCTCATTGGAAGTTCCCCTGAATGTTCAGATGTGTAAGGATCAGGATGTTGCGAAAATAAACATCTGTAGTTATTCACTGTCCTACCTCAATGTCGTCTGTCACTGACGTAGGACGGTTAGTTCTGATTGGTCGGCATCATTTCAAGGAATAATTGCACCCCAATGCTTCCTCCACCACCACTAACCAACACACACACACTCCCCTGCACCACTTCTGAGACAGAGCAGAGGAGCTAAATGAAGATGAATGGAGAGCATCTGATAGTAATAGAATAAAGCGGAGGAGAGGAGGAGAGGCAGACTCCGGCCTCTTTATCCTTCCTGTAACACAAGTGTTTGCATTTGCATTTTAAAACGACTTCAACTCGGGTATTTAAACATGGAAAGTATGTTCAGTTCAACTTCTGAATTGAAATGTGACTGATTGATTCGGACTCCGCTGGTCTTTGCAACACGCACGGCTTCCATCTGGCTAGTACTGTTTGTGTGTGTGTTTGCGTGCGTGCGAGCGTCCTAATGGTTTCCCGGCCCGGGCCCTTCATGTCTCAGAACCCAGCACCCTGTTGATGACGGTTTCTCAGTGTGTCCATGTGTGTGCGCCGTGAACACTCCTGACATCACTCAAAGCAAATATTTGAATATTAACCGTCATCAAGTTCCAACTTTGTGGTTTTTAAAGAATCTGCCATTTGAGAATGGAATGGATCCAGATAGAGTCCTACCACACCCGTTTCTCTCACTCCATTCCTCCTCCACCCTCCCTTCACCAAGCCCCTTATTTATTTTTCCTTTTCTTTCTGCAAGTCTTTTTGTCTGGAGCTCGGGATACAGCAGTTTCTGCTGAATGTGGCGTAAAACCATGAACTTTATACACTTGTGTGTGTGTGTTTTTATTGCAAGGCCCGTGTCGAGGTCTGTGGTTTGAAAGAGTCCCTCTGGAACTAGGAGCGAGTTGAGAGAGGAAACGAGGGAGAGAAAAGGGAAAGGGAGAGAGAGAGCTTCATGATGAAAGTGATCAAGCTATGGACACTGTCCCAGACTCTCTCTCCAAATGCACAAAAGCCTGCTGCTTTCTGGGTAATTTCATTATGTGTGTCCTTTTGATGAGATCTGGTGGTTTGCTAGAAGAACAACATAGCTTTGAGGGCTGTGCGTGCATGTGTGTGTGTGCGGTGTGTCTATGCATGCCTGCGTGTGTGTGGGTGTCTGTGCTTGTGTGTGTATAGATGCATTTGTGCTTGCCTGTGTGGGTATGTGGATGCTGTGTGATTAGTTAAGTATGGCTAGGTTTAGCCCGTAAGTCCATTTGAGATCTATTCTTGCCTGGCTGCAGGGAGGGAAAGGAATGCAGTCACAGTCCTATTTGGGAATTCAGGCAGGACGCTGTTGGGACTCTATTTGGAGCCCACCAGTTTGGCTTTCTCTCCACTGTTAAGGAAACAAAAAAAGTGTTGTGTTGTTTATGAACATCCCAGCTACAGACGCACTCTCTTAATTTAACCAGTTTCTCACAGCAGGAAAATAGTCCTGCAGCGACAGGAAATTTGAATTATTATATGTATTATAATTAATGTAAAAAAAATTGTAGGGGTTGATGCATTTTTTCGTAAGGAAAAATGAAGTCTAAAATGTTTAAGTATTCACCTCCCCCTCTCTTTTCCTCCCATCTCCCCCATCACCTGATGACACGTGAGAGGAGAAATGAGAGGGATAAGAGATCCAGGCCAGGAGCCAGGGTCAGGGGGAGTCCAGCAGGAGGAAGCCCAAGCAGGGCAGCTCTCAGAGCAAGGAGGGTCAGGGAGGGTCAGGGTTTGTCTGGAGGACAGAAGGGACATGACAGGGGCAAGAATCATGAGACCTGGATCAAATCATCTCTCTCGGGAAATTCCACCTGAGCACTATTTAAAGAATTAGTACTGATGAAACGTTTAGTCAGATTGAGCGTCTATAAATGCATGGTACAGATGTAGGAACTTAATTTGAGCCAGTTTGCTATAGCATGAAAATAATCCTGCAGCAACAGGAAATGTGAATTGTTATGTGGATTATAATTGATGGACATTTTTGTAGAGGATGATACATTTTTTGAAGGGAAAATCAAGTCTCAAATGTAATTTGTAGGAAATGCATTGCAGGAGAATTCTCCTGCAACAGGGTGATCAATTTAAGTTACTTCATCTGTACTCAGATTCAACAATCAGCAGCATTCACAGTGTATCCTCAATCTCTAGGCTATGTGAAGCAAATAAATGTTTCAGGAAAAACACTGTTCTTATGTTTTTATGATCAAAAGTTGGACTGGGAGTTTGGAAAAATTGCTCTATGGGAAGAGGTTGTAAAGTTAGTCATAAGATAAACATACAGATTTTAGTATGCTTTAAAAATAGGGTATGGTGTTTCCTTCACTCAGCGTTCATGGTTGTTTGTGTATTTTTATATTTGTGTGGTGGGGGAGGAAAGGCTCCACTTTCACAAATGTAATGTAGAGCGCCACAGGGCCTGATGCTGCTCATTTCTTGAATAAATGTTTTATTCTGATGAAGGGGCATTAGGAATGCAAGCATTAGCGTGTGTGTGTGTGTGTGTGTGTGTGTGTGTGTGTGTGTGTGTGCGTGCGTGCGTGCGTGCCTGTGTGTGCGTGCGTGTGTGCGTGTGTGCATGTGTGTGCGTGTGTGTGTATGTGTGTGTGTGTGTGTGTGTGCGTGCGTGCGTGCGTGCGTGCGCCTCTGTGAATGCCAGTGTGGATGGTTTTGGTGTATGTGTGCGTGTTATTCCAACGGTGAAGCTTTTTATGGCATTAATAGAGTTCTGATGGAATCAGGCAGAGTTCAGATTCCACCCCTGGCTGCCCATGGGAATTCATATATACCCTGCTGTCCATGACCCCTTCAACCCTTTCTGATAGCTGACATCTGACCTTTCTGCTCATCTATATATTGAGAGTGAAAAGGGCATCTGTCAAAGCCAGCTCTCTTTCTCTCAACACTCACCGTCTGTCTTATTCACACCAGCTCAACTTATGCAGCTCGACGCTTTCTCTTCCCACAATTCATACACCGGAAATAGATTTTCGCTGAAGGCAATTTACTGTCTGAACGTACTGTGCACCAGTGCAGGCAATCTGCGCTATGTATTCCACACAGCTGCCTGTGTACTGTCCTGTGTGTGTGTGTGTGTGTGTGTGTGTGTGTGTGTGTGTGTGTGTGTGTGTGTGTGTGTGTGTGTGTGTGTGTGTGTGTGTGTGTGCGTGTGTGAGTGTATGTATATGCGCGCGTGCACGTGTTTTCAAAACCATATGCTTCTCAAATTGCATTAAAATGCACTTGCACATAACACAAACACAAACACATACACACAGATCAGTGTTGGTCTGACATTACCTATAGAATAGAGCAGTATGATGATGTCCCACAAGGCTTTGGTCTGTCATTGTTATATTGTTTTCATTGTTTATCCCCCCCCTCTCTCTCTCTCTCTCTCTCTCTCTCCTTTATGAGGAGTAAAACAGAGAGAAAAGTGAGTGCAGCTGTCAGAGGTTGCGCTGTGTTCTCCTGCCTTACCTCCTGTTACCTGCCACACCGTGCACCTGTCGCAGTCAGACACACCCCTCACACAAAGAGTAGGAGGCAGGGAGGGATGGGCCACTCCAAACTGAATATGTTGCAGTAATAACTGTATAGGGTTTGTGTGAAAATTCAAATAAGAATGTCACAACAGTACAAAATAGAGTCAAGGGCCTCATGTATTTTCCAAGCACATATCATTTGTGTGTTAAAGGTTTTATGTTGATACTGAATGTTGATTATAATGATTGGGAGGAGACCAAATTAAATGTTATTTTCATTTGGTAGTGCCAGGTATTATTACAAGCTTTGCTTTTATTACTGTTATTGTCACAGTGCTAGGTTTGTGCTGGATACTTGTAGATGTTGTGTCTTGGCTGTAGTCCTACGGGCCTGAGAAGCTAGGCCATTACCTACTAAATCCTTCAGCCGCACATTAATTTATAGCACAGAGATTATCTTAGTGTAACACACACACACACACACACACACACACACACACATATATATATATGGAATCATGTAGTAACCAAAAGTGTTAAACAAGTCAAAATATATTTTATATTTGAGATTCTTCAAAGTAGCCAACCTTTGCCTTGATTGCAGCTTTGCACACTCTTGGCATTCTCTCAACCAGCTTCATGAGGTAGTCACCTGGATGCATTTCAATTTCATTTCAATTTGTGGAATTTCTTTCCTTCTTAATGTGTTTGAGCCATTCAATTGTGTTCTGACAAGGTAGTGGTGCTATACTCAAATAAGCAAAGAGAAATGACAGTCCATCATTACTTGAAGACATGAAAGTCAGTCAAAGCGGAACATTTCAAGAACTTTGAAAGTTTCTTCAAGTGCAGTCGCAAAGAAACATAAAGCGCAATGATGAAACTGGCTCTCATGAGGATCGCCACAGGAAAGGAAGACCCAGAGTTACCTCTGCTGCAGATGATAAGTTCATTAGAGTTAACTGCACCTCAGAAATTGCAGCCCAAATAAATGCTTCACAGAGTTCAAGTAAAAGACACATCTCAACATCAACTATTCAGAGGAGACTGTGTGACCAGGCCTTCATGGTTGAATTGCGGCAAAGAAACCACGACTAAAGGACACCAATAATAAGAAGAGACTTGATTGGACCAAGAAACATGAGCAATGGACATAATACCGGTGGAAATCTGTCTTTTAGTCTAATGAGTCCAAATTTGAGATTTTTGGTTCCAACCGCCGTGTCTTTGTGAGACGCAGAGTAGGCGAACGGATGATCTCCTCATGTGTGGTTCCCATCGTGAAGCATGGATGAGGAGGTGTCATGGTGTTGGGGTGCTTTGCTGGTGACACTGTCAGTGATTTATTTAGAATTCAAGGCACACTTAAGCAGCATGGCTGCCACAGCATTCTGTAGCGATACACCCATCTGGTTTGCGTTTAGTGGGACTATCATTGGTTTTTCAACAGGACACACCTCCAGGCTGTGTAAGGGAAATTTGGGAAATTTGACCAAGAAGGAGAGTGATGGAGTGCTGCATCAGATGACCTGGTTTGGGATGAGTTGGACCGCAGAGTGAAGGAAAAGCATTCCACAAGTGCTCAGCATATGTGGGAAATCCTTCAAGACTGTTGGAAAAGCATTCCAGGTGAAGCTGGTTGAGAGAATGCCAAGAGTGTGCAAAGCTGTCATCAAGACAAAGGGTGGCTACTTTTAAAGATATGTTTAACACTTTTTTGGTTACCACATGATTCCATATGTGTTATTTCATAGTTTTGATGTCTTCACTATTATTCTACAATGTAGACAATCTAAATAAAGATTAAAAAAAGTCAATATATAGAAAAACCCTAGAATGAGTAGGTGTGTCCAAACGTTTGACTGGTACCGTATGTCTGAACATGTGTGTATGTGTGTATGGCTGAATGTGTGTGTGTGTGTGTTATTCCACTCATTCTTTGTCTCTCCCTCTCTCCCTCCCACTCACCCTCCATTCCCTCTCTGCCTCTCCTCACATCGCACTCGTCCTGTTTTCTGTCTCGCCTTCCCTTCCTTGCCTCCCTCCCTTCCTCTCGCCGACTGTTATTTGTCATAGCTGTTATGTGCACTTTTAAAACATCTGCTTACATTAATAGCACATTTTAGCATCAATTATGTATTTCTTTAAACATATCTGCACATATTTATTACATGGATTTATAAGTCCTCCTGTAGAGCACCTGTACAGTCAATTTATACCAGGCCTGATTGCACTCATCAGCACATCTTAAATATTTAAGGTAGGCCCATTAGATGTATGGTCTTCCTAAGCAAAGATGATTTAAACAGAGTTTTTTTCACATTATTTTTTTTCTGAAAAGGACAATTATTTTCTAGTCCGAGAAAACACTGCGAGAGAAAGAACAACTTGTCAGATGGTGCATTGGAGACTGATGTGTTCCTCTCCTGTCTTTTCACAATACTATTGCAGATCAACATAAAGCCTAAAAGACAGCCGTGGTGTCGCTCTTCATTTCTTGGTTCTCCTGTGGTACATAAGAAACCCGCTACAGATTGGTCGGGGCTTCTTTTCTAGTTGTTTATGCAAAGTCAGCCGTTATACAGTCTGTCTCAGACTGCCGATGATAAAGGACGAGAAAAGATGTGATCACTTGGATTTTGAGTTTTTCTGCCTACCTCTGCAGTATTTCACCACACACACATACACTCTCTCTCTCTCTACCTCACTCTCAGACACACACACACATTTTTCTAATCTGATCGTTCTGGAAAACTGAATTTAAAATTGCAATCAGTCTGAAGTGCAATTATCAGTCTGTAGTGCATTTACTCCTTCTGTGCTGAGAGAGAATGAGAGATTATATATATAAATGTATATATATAGAAAGTATTCGGTATTCGCAAAGTAATCAGACCTCTTGACTTTTTCCACATTTTGTTACGTTACAGTCTTATTCTAAAATTGATTCAATAAATGAAAATGCTCAGCAATCTACACACAATACCCCATAATGACAAAGCGAAAACAGGTTTTTTTTTCATGTTTGCAAATTTATTACAAATAGAAAACAGAAATACCTTATTTAAATTCGTATTCAGACTATGAATACTTGTGAGACTCGAATTTGAGCTCAGGTACTTCCTGTTTCCATTGATCATCCTGCAACTTGATTGGAGTCCACCTGTGGTAAATTAAATTGATTGGACATGATTTGGAAAGGCACACACCTGTCTATATAAGGTCCCACAGTTCACAGTGCATGTCAGAGCAAAAACCAAGCCATGAGGTCGAAGTAACTGTCCGTAGAGCTCCGAGACAGGATGGTGTCGAGGCACACATCTGGGGAAGGGTACCAAAACATTTCTGCAGCATTGAAAGTCACCAAGAACACAGTGGCCTCCATCATTCTTAAATGGAAGAAGTTTGGAACCACCAAGACTCTACCTAGAGGTGGCCGTCCGAACAAACTGAGCAATCGGGGGAGGGGAGGTGGCCAAGAACCCAATGTTGACTCTGACAGAGAGTAGATGAGAGTAACTTTCAGAAGGACAACCATCTCTGCAGCACTCCACCAATCAGGCCTTTATGGTAGAGTGGCCAGACAGAAGCCAGTCCTCACTAAAAGGCACATGACAGCCTGCTTGGAGTTTTCCAAAAGGTACCTAAAGGACTCTCAGACCATGAGAAACAAGATTCTCTGGTCTAATGAAACCAACATTGAACTATTTGGCCTGAATGCCAAGCATCACGCCTGGAGGAAACCTGACACCATCCCTACGGTGAAGCACGGTGCTGGCACCATCATGCTGTGGGGATATTTTTCAGCAGCAGGGACTGGGAGACTAGTCAGGATTGAGGGAAGGATTAACAGAGCAAAGTACAGAGAGATTCTTGATGAAAACCTCAGGACCTCAGACTGGGGCGAAGGTTCACCTTTCAACAGGATAACAACCCTAAGCACACAGCCAATACAACGCAGGTGTGGCTTCGGGACAAGTCTCTGAGTCTCTGAGCTCAGACACGATCGTACATCTCTGGAGAGACCTGAAAATAGCTGTGCAGCAACGCTCCCCATCCGACCTGACAGAGCTTGAGAGGATCTGCAGAGAAGAATGAGAGAAACTCCCCAAATACTTTACAGGTGTGCCAAGCTTGTAGCTTCATACCCATGAAGACTCAAGGCTATAATTGCTGCCAAAGGTACTTCAACAAAGTACTGAGTAAAGGGTCTGAATATGTATTTAAATGTGATATTTTAGATTTTTTTAAATACCTAAAAACCTGTTTTTGCTTTCTGATTATGGGGTGTTGTGTGTAGACTGATGAGAAAAAAAACATATTTAATCAATTCTTGATATGTATATAACAAAATGTGGAAAAGGGGTCAAGGGGTCTGAATACTTTCCAAAGGCACAATATATACATACACACATATATTTATATACACATATATATAGGAGAGAGAGAGAGAGAGAGAGAGAGAGAATTTTAAACAATTTTCTACATAACTAAGCTCATGAAATATTGAAATAGCTGTAGTCTACGGAAGGAACATCCTGCTAATATGTTTGATATTTCCATGTAAAAAACCAAAAGCCTCAGAGAGGTGAATTATAGATGACTGCTTCCTAATGATCTGTGGATAATGTGGAGAGAAATGATGAAGTAGAGCAGGATGACAGGATGAGAGGAAGAGAGGGGTGAGAAGGAAGAGAGGAGGAGAGGGATGAGAAGAAAGAGAGGAGGAGAGGAGGAGAGGGATGAGAGGAAGAGAGGGGTGAGAAGGAAGAGAGGAGGAGAGGGATGAGGAGGAGAGGGATGAGATGGAAGAGAGGAGGAGAGGGATGAGAAGGAAGAGAGGAGGAGAGGGATGAGAAGGAAGAGAGGAGGAGAGGAGGAGAGGGATGAGAAGGAGGAGAGGGATGAGATGGAAGAGAGGAGGAGAGGGATGAGAAGGAGGAGAGGGATGAGATGGAAGAGAGGAGGAGAGGGATGAGAAGGAAGAGAGGAGGAGAGGGATGAGAAGGAGGAGAGGAGGAGAGGGATGAGAAGGAGGAGAGGGATGAGATGGAAGAGAGGAGGAGAGGGATGAGAAGGAAGAGAGGAGGAGAGGGATGAGAAGGAAGAGAGGAGGAGAGGGATGAGAAGGAAGAGAGGAGGAGAGGGATGAGAAGGAAGAGAGGAGGAGAGGGATGAGAAGGAAGAGAGGAGGAGGGGGATAAGAAGGAAGAGAGGAGGAGAGGGATGAGATGGAAGAGACGAGGAGAGGGATGAGAAGGAAGAGAGGAGGAGCGGGATGAGAAGGAAGAGAGGAGGAGAGGGATGAAATGGAAGAGAGGAGAAGAGGGATGAGAAGGAAGAGAGGAGGAGAGGGATGAGAACGAAGAGAGGAGGAGAGGGATGAAATGGAAGAGAGGAGGAGAGGGATGAGAAGGAAGAGAGGAGGAGAGAGGGCAGAGAGATCACAGGGATAGTGGATGTTGGGTGCTAGGCTTCTGGAAACCAATATATAGGCTACTGTATCGCATTTTCTTACTCTTAGAGAGATTGACCTATATCTAGCCTGTGGAAAACTAGTGGGTTCATTCACGCTCAACATGAGATGACCGTTTGACCAGAGAGTGACCAGAATCTCATTATGACCTGTATAAAGTTTTGAGCCTGGTTGCGTCTCTGTCGCTGCATTTGTAAACATCAGGAGAGGTCGTGTGGATGTCTAGCCATACTGCAGGAGATTGAGATCAGTTATGCAAGTCTGGTTGGACCCTGGTCAAAAATAGTGCACTAAATAGGGAATAGGGTGCCATTTGAGATGCAGTCCTAGTACTGTCTCAGTGACCATTATGAAAACACACATTATGAAAACACACACTGATGACAAGGGAAAGAATAACAACGCTTAAGAGAGAATAGTGAAAACTTTCCACTTGTCTGAGAAAGCCAGGACTTGACTGCATACTGTTCTGTATTTCAGTACATTACCATTTCATTTTTTTCCCAGAGCAGTTGAGCAGCCAAACCAAACGGAGCGGCGAGACCCTGTTACCATGTGACCATACCAAACGTTACGGTCCAGTGCGCCTCAAATATTTTGGTGAATTTTCTGACTAAGTTACTCCTTTAATAGAGCGAGATGCCAAAGAAAGCAAGCCGCTGGACTGTGTGTGTGTGTGTGTGTGTGTGTGTGTGTGTGTGTGTGTGCGTGCGTGCGTGCGTGCGTGTGCGTGTCTATATAGTGTGGAACGGGACCTAATTGAGACCAGCTGTTCCACTGAGACAGGGCTGGACAGGGTCCAGAGCTCCACATTAGGCTGACATGGATAGCCAGGGGGGTGACAGGGGGGAGAGACAGAGTGAGAAAGGGAGGAAGAGAGAGGGGACAAGGGGACTGAAGCCAGTCCAATGAGGGACTGATTATACTAACTTCTCTCTGCACCATTTACTAGATGAGCAAGAGAAAGAAAGACAATGAAGTGAATGGGAGACGACAGATAATGGAGAGAGACAGAATCCTGTAACAGAACCTCAGCAAGCAGATGAGAAGAGACTGATAGAGACAGAGTGAAAAAGTCACTAGTAAAGCACAGAGGAGAGTGAGTGACAAGAGATAAAGAGAGAGTGGGTGTTGACAGACAAACTGAGCAAAAAAGAAAGAAAGAATAGGTAAAAAAAAACTGAGGCAGAGACTGAAGGAGAGAGAGAGATGGAAGGATGGTTGACTGCATGTGCCTGTCTTTGTGCTTGGTACATATCCCTCAGGCAGGCACGGTGATGGGCACATGAATCACAACCTATCTGCCTGGAAATGGCATAGCCTGTCTACAGCCAAACAGCCCCGGCTCTACCATGGGAGAGAAAATAGGGGAGAAAAAAAGAACAGAATAAAACAGACTCAACTGTCTACCTAAGGAAGTCTACCCAAATGACAAAAACACAACAAATCAAACTCATAATCAGAATGGGCAGCATGACTGACAACTCGTTGCTATTTTTTTTCTGTCTCTGTCTTTCATTGTCCCTGTCTCGTTTTCACTCATCGACGCTGTTTTCTCTTTCCAAACAGCTCCATGTGTGTTTAGATGTCCGTTTTCTGTACTTGAAGTGGTTTTGGTTGTGGTTGATGGCAGAGTAGGAGGGTTCAAGATGAGGAATGCTGCTCTGTATGAAGACGTGTGTGTGTGTGTGTGTGTGTGTGTGTGTGTGTGTGTGTGTGTGTGTGTATGTGTGTACTGAAATGTACCAATGAAAGCAACACTCGAGAATTAACTCCATACACCACTAGCTATAAAACGTACAGTTGAAGTCGAAAGTTTACATACACTTGGGTTGGAGTCATTAAAACTCGTTTTTCAACCACTCCACACATTTCTTGTTAACAAACTATAGTTTTGGCACTTTGTGCATCTACTTTGTGCATGACAGAAGTTATTTTTCCAACAATTGTTTACAGACAGATTATTTCACTTATAATTCACTATGTCACAATTCGAGTGAGTCAAACGTTTAAATAAACTAAGTTGACTGTGCCTTTCAACAGCTTGGAACATTCCAGAAAATGATGTCATGGCTTTAGAAGCTTCTGATAGGCTAATTAACATAATTTGAGTCAATCGGAGGTGTACCTGTGGATGTACTTCAAGGCCAACCTTCAAACTCAGTGACTGCTTGACATCATGGGAAAATCAAAAGAAATCAGCCAAGACCTCGTAAAAAACTGGTTCATCCTTTGGGGCAATTTCCAAACACCTGAAGATACCACGTTCATCTGTACAAACAATCGTACGCAAGTATAAAAACCTAGAGATGAATGCACTTTGGTGCGAAAAGTGACAGAACAACAGCAAAGGACCTTGTGAAGATGCTGGAGAAAACAGCAAGGAAGAAGCTCCAAAACCGCCATAAAAAGCCAGACTATGGTTTGCAACTGCACATGGGGACAAAGATCGTACTTTTTGGAAAAATGTCCTCTGGTCTGATGAAACAAAAAATATAACTGTTTGACCATAATGACCATCGTTATGTTTGGAGGATAAAGGGGAGGCTTGAGGAACACCATCCCAACCGTGAAGCAAGGGGGTGGTAGCATCATGTTGTGGGGGTGCTTTGCTGCAGAAGGGACTTGTGCACTTCACAAAATAGATGGCATCGTGATGAAAGTAAATTATGTGGATATATTGAAGCAACATCTCAAGACATCTGTCAGGAAGTTAAAGCTTGGTTGCAAATGGGTCTTCCAAGTGAACAATGACCACAAGCATACTTCCAAAGTTGTGGCAAAATGGACAACAAAGTCAAGGTATTGGAGTGGCCATCACAAAGCCCGGACCTCAATAATTTAAAACATTTGTGGGCAAAACTGAAAAAGCTTGTGTGAGCAAGGAGGCCTACAAACCTGACTAAGTTACACCAGCTCTGTCAGGAGGAATGGGTGAAAATTCACCCAACTTATTGTTGGAAGCTTTTGGAAGGCTACCCGAAACATTTGACCCAAGTTAAACAATTCAAAATCAATGCTACCAAATACTTATTGAGTGTATGTAAACTTCTGACCCACTGGGAATATGATGAAAGAAATAAAACTGAAAGAAATAATTCTCTCAACTATTATTCTGTCATTTCACATTTTTACAATAAAGTGGTAATCCTAAATGACCTAAAACAGGGATTTTTTACCAGGATTAAATGTCAGGAATTGTGAAAAACTGAGTTCAAATGTATTTGGCTAAGGTGTATGTAAACTTCGACTTCAACTGTATAAACCTATTTTTTTTTCACACACACACACACACACACACACACACACACACACACACACACACACACACACACACACACACACACACACACACACACACACACACACACGCAGAAGCACACAGTCGAACACATACAAGTGACAACATTTACACACAGAGACAAATCTTGACTGAAGTTCTCTTACAGAAAGAAGCCACTTAACCCGTAACCCAAACTTCCAATAGCTTGTTATATTGAAGATACAGCCTATGAAAAGTGAGAGCAAGAATAGAGGCATTGTTGCATGTCTCTATCTCTTTCTCTCTCCCCTTTCTTTCTCTCTCTCCCAGCCCTCTCCCATTATTATTGATCTATGATGAATGTTTAATTTCTTGTTTACTCTCCGGGGCTAGGGTTGTAAGATAACATACTGTGAGATTAATTGTTTAAAATCTTAATCAGTTGTGAATATTTATAATTTACGTGTGATTATGGATGTGGAGGTGGGGACTGATAGAGATGGCACATTGGGAGGGGTGTGGGGGGGTTCCTGGTGGGGGGGGGGGGGGGGGGGGGGTAGTAGGGGGAATGGGGGGGGTGGGGGGTCTTTGGGGGAGGTAGGGTTTCAGGGTCTGGTCCTTGGGTCTACAGCTGTCTCTGAAAGGGAAGGAGGGAGGGCTCACTCAGAGTTGTGAAAGTGAAGGTCACTCGATCATGGGGAGTGTGCAGAGGGAGGGGGTGGGTCTGATGACAGTGTGGCCGAGTGATGGTGTGTGTATTGGGGTGGGACAGTCACTGGAGAAGATTGTCTGTCCACCATAGGGCTGGTACAATTACCATATGACCTTATACCTGACGGTTATGGACCTTCATGAAAATAAAACACAGTCAAAACCGTTTAAACATATATATACAGTGCACCTCCCTTTTTCCACATTTTGTTACGTTACTGCCTTTTTTCTAAATGGATGATAGAATTTTTCCCCCTCATCAATCTACACACAATACCCCATAATAACAAAGTGAAAACAGGTCTGAATACTTTCCAAATGCTCTGTATTTACAGAACACTAAGTTCCCAAAACATCAAGAACACCTGCTCTTACCATGACAGACTGACCAGGTGAATTCGGCTGAAAGCTGTAAATGTCACTTGTAAAATCCACTTCAATCAGTGCAGATGAAGGGGAGGAGATAGGTTGATTAAAAAATGATTTTTAAGCATCGAGACAGTTGAGTCAAGACATTCAGACCCCTTCCCTGTTCCACATTCTGTTAAGTTACAGCCTTATTCTAAAACAGATCAAATAGTTGTTTTTTTCTCATCAATCTACACACAATACACCGTAGTGACAAAAACAACTGAAATACATCATTGAAATAAGTATTCAGAGCCTTTACTCAGTACTTTGTTGCAGCACCTTTGGCAGCGATTACAGCCTCGAGTCTTCTTGTGTATGATGCTACAAGCTTGGAACACCTGTATTTGGGGAGTTTCTCCCATTCTTCTCTGCAAATCTTCTCCAGCTCGAAAGAGTCTTGGTGGTTCCAAACTTCTTCCATCTAATAATGATGGAGGCCACTTTGTTCTTGGGGACCTTCAATGCTGTAGACCTTTTTTGGTACCCTTCCCCAGATCTGTGTCTTTACACAATCCTGTCTCGGAGCTCTACAGACAATTCCTTCAACCTCATCGCTTGGTTTTTGCTCTGACATGCGCTGTCAACTGTGGGGCCTTATATAGACAGGTGTGTGCCTTTCCAAATCATGTCCAATCAATTGAATTTACCACAGGTGGTCTCCAATCAAGTTGTAGAAACATCTTAAGGATGGTCAATGGAAGCAGAATTTACCTGAGCACAATTTTGAGTCTGATAGCAACAGGTCTGAATACTAAGTAAGGTATAATAAGGTATTTCTGTTTTTTATTTTTAATACATTTGCAAAAACCCGTTTTCGCTTTGTCGTTATGGGGTAGTATGTGTAGATTTATGTGGGAAAACATATATTTAATCAATTTTAGAATAAGGCTATAAAGTATCAAGATGTGTAAAAAAGGGAAGTGGTCTGAATATTTTCCGAATGCACTGCAAGTGCCTTTGAACAGGGTATGGTAGGAGCCAAGCACACCAGGTTGAGTGTGCCAAGAACTGCAATGTTTCTGGGGTTTTCACGCTGAACAGTTCCCCGTGTGTGTCATGAATGGTCCATCACCAAAGGACATCCAGCCAACGTGACACAACTTTGGGAAACATTGGAGTCAGTATTGGCCAGCATCCCCGTGGAATGTCCCGACAGGCAGTTCTAAGGGGAAAATGGCATGCAACTCAATATGTTTTGTACACTCAGTGTTTAGGAACGAAGTATGGGGCAAATTAGATGGGGTTGGCTTAGATTGTTGACAACGTTTAAACTATACTGAACAAAATATAAACACATCATGCAACAATGTCAAAGATTTTACTGAGTTATAATTCATGTAAAGAAATCAGTCAACTGAAATAATTTAAATAGGCCCTAATCTACGGTTTTCACATGACTGGGTAGGTGTGCAGACATGGGTGGGCCTTGGAGGGCGTAGACCCACCCACTGGGGAGCCAGGCCCAGCCAATCAGAATTTGTTTTTA
>NC_092160.1:11302500-11312500 GCF_045791955.1 Oncorhynchus clarkii lewisi | reverse complement strand
ATTAGTGTTAGTGTCAGAGCTGGGTCCTATGAGCTCAGAACTCAGCCCTTCAGTCCACCCCAGGCCTCCATTACAAAACGCAGCCCAGAAACCAGCTCCACATAAGCACCAAAGACAAGACAGAAGAAAGGAGAAATTACAAAACAAATAAAAAATGACATGTGGGTTTTTGCTCGGGGAGCTCATTGCAATTCTTTCTCTCTCTTTCCTTTTCCACTCGTTCGGAGTGTCACAAATGATCATAGCCCCACACTGAGGTTATGGACTGTACATGTTACTGTATGTAATACAGCAATGAACCAAGTTGTTTGTTTTCTAATCTATGGTAAACCTGTGTACAGCATTGTGGTAAACCTGTGTACAGCATTGTGGTAAACCTGTGTACAGCATTGTGGTAAACCTGTGTACAGCATTGTGGTAAACCTGTGTACAGCATTGTGGTAAACCTGTGTACACCATTGTGTTAAACCTGTGTACAGCATTGTGGTAAACCTGTGTACAGCATTGTGGTAAACCTGTGTACAGCATTGTGGTAAACTGTGTACAGCATTGTGGTAAACCTGTGTACAGCATTGTGTTAAACTGTGTACAGCACTGTGGTAAACATGTGTACAGCATTGTGGTAAACATGTGTACAGCATTGTGGTAAACCTGTGTACAGCATTGTGGTAAACCTGTGTACAGCATTGTGGTAAACCTCTATACAGTATTGTGGTAAACCCGTGTACAGCATTGTGGTAAACCTGTGTACAGCATTGTGGTAAACCTGTGTACAGCATTGTGGTAAACCTGTGTACAGTATTGTGGTAAACCTGTGTACAGCATTGTGGTAAACCTGTGTACAGCATTGTGGTAAACCTGTGTATAGCATTGTGGTAAACCTGTGTACAGCATTGTGGTAAACCTGTGTACAGCATTGTGGTAAACCTGTGTATAGCATTGTGGTAACCTGTGTACAGCATTGTGGTAAACCTGTGTACAGCATTGTGGTAAAAATGTGTACAGCATTGTGGTAAACTGTGTACAGCATTGTGGTAAACTGTGTACAGCATTGTGGTAAACCTGTGTACACCATTGTGTTAAACCTGTGTACAGCATTGTGGTAAACCTGTGTACAGCATTGTGGTAAACCTGTGTACAGCATTGTGGTAAACCTGTGTACAGCATTGTGGTAAACCTGTGTACAGCATTGTGGTAAACTGTGTACAGCATTGTGTTAAACCTGTGTACAGCATTGTGGTAAACTGTGTACAGCATTGTGGTAAACATGTGTACAGCATTGTGGTAAACATGTGTACAGCATTGTGGTAAACCTGTGTACAGCATTGTGGTAAACCTGTGTACAGCATTGTGGTAAACCTCTATACAGTATTGTGGTAAACCCGTGTACAGCATTGTGGTAAACCTGTGTACAGCATTGTGGTAAACCTGTGTATAGCATTGTGGTAAACCTGTGTACAGCATTGTGGTAAACCTGTGTATAGCATTGTGGTAAACCTGTGTACAATTGCGGTAAACCAGTGTACAGCATTGGGGTAAACCTGTGTACAGCATTGTGGTAAACCTATGTATAGCATTGTGGTAAACCTGTGTACAATTGCGGTAAACCAGTGTACAGCATTGTGGTAAACCAGTGTACAGCATTGTGGTAAACCTGTGTACAGCATTGTGGTAAACCAGTGTACAGCATTGTGGTAAACCTGTGTACAGCATTGTGGTAAACCAGTGTACAGCATTGTGGTAAATCAGTGTACAGCATTGTGGTAAACCTGTGTACAGCATTGTGTTAAACCTCTATACAGTATTGTGGTAAACCTGTGTACAGCATTGTGGTAAACCTGTGTACAGCATTGTGTTAAACCTCTATACAGTATTGTGGTAAACCTCTATACACCATTGTGGTAAACCAGTGTACAGCATTGTGGTAAACCTGTGTATAGCATTGTGGTAAACCTGTGTACAATTGCGGTAAACCAGTGTATAGTATTGTGGTAAACCCGTGTACAGCATTGTGGTAAACCTGTGTACAGCATTGTGGTAAACCTGTGTACAGCATTGTGGTAAACCTGTGTACAGCATTGTGGTAAACTGTGTACAGCATTGTGGTAATCCTGTGTACAATTGCGGTAAACCCGTGTATAGTATTGTGGTAAACATGTGTACAGCATTGTGGTAAACTGTGTACAGCATTGTGGTAAACCTGTGTACAGCATTGTGGTAAACCTGTGTACAGCATTGTGGTAAACCTGTGTACAGCATTGTGGTAAACCTGTGTACAGCATTGTGGTAAACTGTGTACAGTATTGTGGTAAAGCTGGGTACAGTATTGTGGCTGGGTACAGTATTGTGGTAAAGCTGTGTACAGTATTGTGGTAAAGCTGGGTACAGTATTGTGGTAAAGCTGGGTACAGTATTGTGGTAAAGCTGGGTACAGTATTGTGGTAAAGCTGGGTACAGTATTGTGGTAAAGCTGTGTACAGTATTGTGGTAAAGCTGGGTACAGTATTGTGGTAAAGCTGGGTACAGTATTGTGGTAAAGCTGGGTACAGTATTGTGGTAAAGCTTGGTACAATATTGTGGTAAAGCTGGGTACAGTATTGTGGTTAAGCTGGGTACAGTATTGTGGTAAAGCTGGGTACAGTATTGTATACGTTACTCTGTTTACTACTAAAGTCCTCCTGGGTTCTCTATTTACCCAGCACACTGCTGTGTGGCTACCAGACTCTTTTGGACGCTGCCACCCAATTGGCTTTGTCTTAACCGTATTATCCCACACACCACATTTGTCAATAATTAAGCGGTGTATTGTGGTGTCGGAGGGCCCCGGCACAGGCCCGTTCACCGTCTTTGTCTCACGTGTGAAGGGTTGGCAGTAACAGACGCAGAGAAACAGGCTTTTGTTGAGGCACTGCTTTGGGGCGACGGGGACAGACAATGGAGGCATTGAAAGTGAATTTGCCCGAAACACTTGGCGAGGGGGGTGATGCGGGGATGGTGGTGGGGTGGGAAGGGTAGTTGGGGTTCTGGGGCAAGCAGCAGTTGGCCAGTGGGACCTTTTAGAGATTGGGGATTGGGGGAAAGGCCTGGTAACAGGTTTATTCTGGTGATTACCAGGTATTAACAGCTACTATATGTAAACATTAATCAAATACGCTTGATCTACTAAAACAATGTTTTAGTGCCACTGTTCTAAGTGCAGTTGAATGTAATTCCCATGTATTCTCAGTCTCCTTCACCAGTAAAGAAACTACACTGTACCCATTAATATTGCACTGTGTTTCTCATTGTGTACTTACTACATCAGTTTCGATCGGAATGACAGAGAATGAGAAAGAGAGCGAGGGAAAAAGTTAGAGAGTAGAAAGAGAGGGAGAGCGAAAGAGAGCAGAGAGAGCAGAAAAAGAGGCAGAGCTTAACCAGATGGAGAGTGTTTGTCCTAGTCACTCTGAATTATAAATGGTCTCTCACTTTCAGGGAAACACACAGCATACATAATACCCCTGATGCATTTCTACTGCCAGGCTACTCCACTGTCCCCAGGGCTGGCCCTCCCTCCAAATCTCTCTCTGTCCTTCTTTATTTCTCTCTCTCGCTCCCTCTCTCTGGAGTTTAGGATTTCATTATCTATGCCCTCTTGCGCTCTCTTTTTTGCTCTCTCGTTCTCTCTCTCGTTCTCTCTCTCTCTCTCTCTCTCTCTCTCTCTCTCTCTCTCTCTCTCCGAGGTCTGGTCTTAGTGCTGTCAAGGAGGATTTCCACACTGCTCCTTCTCTGAGAGGGGACTGTTTAGGAGAGCTCTCTCCCTCAAGGTTATTCACAGAGAGAGAGTGAGACAAGTCACGCACGCACGCACGCACGCATGCACGCACTCACACACACACACACACACACACACACACACACACACACACACACACACAGACACAGACACAGACACAGACACACAGACACACAGACACAAAGACACACACACACAAAGACACACACACACACACAGCTCTAAAGTCAGCTATGTCCCCTCTCGCACTCCCTCTCTCTACCTCACTTACTGACTTTACTCCTCTTTATGTGTGATTATTATTATTTGACCATGCTGGTCATTTATGAACATTTGAACATCTTGGCCATGTTCTGTTATAATCTACACCTGGCACAGCCAGAAGAGGACTGGCCACCCCTCATAGCCTGGTTCCTCTCTAGGTTTCTTCCTAGGTTTTGCCATTTCTAGGGAGTTTTTCCTAGCCACCGTGCTTCTACACCTGCATTGCTTTCTGTTTGGGGTTTTAGGCTGGGTTTCTGTACAGCACTTTGAGATATCAGCTGATGTAAGAAGGGCTATATAAATACAATTGATTTTGATTGGATTTATCTTATCCCTTGACTCATCTCTTGCCCTCTTTCTTGCCATCTCTGACTCTGTCATGCATTGGACGTTCCCTCCATCTCTATCGTTCTCTATCTCTCTCTCTCTGTCTCTCTTTCCTTTAGTATCACATCCATACTTCCTCTTTCAGTGTGGCCTTTCAGCAGATATAACTTTGTGAAAGGCTGTATGGATTCTGCGGAACGTAAAGGCTCTAGAAGTGTCACGTTCTGACCTCTATTTCCTTTGTTTTGCATTTATTTAGTATGGTCAGGGCGTGAGTTGGGTGGGCAGTCTATGTTTGTTTTTCTATGTTTTGGGTCAGTTCTATGTTTTCGGCCTAGTATGGTTCTCAATCAGAGGCAGGTGTCATTAGTTGTCTCTGATTGAGAATCATACTTAGGTAGCCTGGGTTTCACTGTTTGTTTGGGGGTGATTGTTCCTGTCACTGTGTGTGTTGTCACAGGATAGGCTGTATAGGTTTTCACGTTCCGTTTGTTGTTTTTGTAGAGTTAAGTTATTTCATGTATCGTTCAGTTTCCATTAATTAAAGAACATGAGTAACCACCACGCTGCGCTTTGGTCCGCTTCTTCTCCTCCTATAGACGAACACCGTTACAGAATCACCCACCAAAACAGGACCAAGCGGTGTGGTAATGGGCAACGGAGAAAGCAGCAGCAGGAGCAGCGCGAGGAGGTATGGACATGGGAGGACGTTATGGACAGCAATGGCATGGGTTATACTACTTGGGAGGAGATCGACAGGTGGGCGGCCGACCCAGGGAGAGTGCCGGAGCCCGCCTGGGATTCGATGGAGCAGTGCGCGGAAGGCTATCAGAGAATGGAGTTGGCGAAGCAGGCACGGCGGCGCGGAAGGAAGCCCGAGAGGCAGCCCCAAAAATTTCTTGGGGGGGGGCTAACAGGGAGTATGGCTACGCCAGGTAGGAGACCTGGGCAGACTCCCTGTGCTTACCGGGGGGCTAGAGAGACCGGACAGGCACCGTGTTATGCAGTGGTGCGCACGGTGTCTCCAGTGCGGGTGCATAGCCCGGTGCGGTATATTCCAGCTCCGCGTGTCGGCCGGGCTAGATTGAGCGTCGAGCCTAATGCCATGAAGCCGGCTCTACGCAGCTGGTCCCCAGTGCGTCTCCTTGGGCCGGCTTACATGGCACCAGCCTTGCGCTCGGTTTCTCCGGTTCGCCTGCATAGCCCAGTGCGGGCTATTCCACCACGCCGCACTGGCAGGGCGACCGTGAGCATTCAACCAGGTAAGGTTGGGCAGGCTCGGTGCTCAAGAGCTCCAGTGCGCCTGCACGGTCCGGTCTTTCCAGTACCACCTCCACACCCCAGCCCTCCGGTAGCAGCTCCCCGCACAAGGCTTCCTGTGCGTGTCCTCGGCCCAGTACCACCAGTGCCAGCACCACGCATCAGGCCTACAGTGCGCCTCGCCTGTCCAGCACTACCAGAGCCTTCCTCCTCTCCAGCGCTGCCGGAGTCTCCCGCCTGTTCGGCGCTAGGAGAGCTACTCAGCCCAGCGCCGCCAGCGCCGCCCGTCTGCCCAGCGCCATCTGAGCCGCCCGTCTGCCCAGCGCCGCCCGTCTGCCCAACGCCGCCAGCGCCGCCCGTCTGCCCAGCGCCGCCAGTGCCGCCCGTCTGCCCAGCGCCGCCAGTGCCGCCCGTCTGCCCAGCGCCGCCAGTGCCGCCCGTCTGCCCAGCGCCGCCAGTGCCGCCCGTCTGCCCAGCGCCGCCAGTGCCGCCCGTCTGCCAGGAGCCGCCAATGCCGCCCGTCAGCCAGGAGCCGCCAGTGCCGCCCGTCAGCCAGGGGCCGCCAGTGCCGCCCGTCAGCCAGGGGCCGCCAGTGCCGCCCGTCAGCCAGGGGCCGCCAGTGCCGCCCGTCAGCCAGGGGCCGCCAGTGCCGCCAGTCAACCAGGGGCCGCCAGTGCCGCCCGTCAGCCAGGGGCCGCCAGTCAGCCAGGGGCCGCCAGTGCCGCCAGTCAACCAGGGGCCGCCAGTGCCGCCAGTCAGCCAGGTGCCGCCAGTCAGCCAGGGGCCGCTAGAGCCCCTCCGCCCGGAGCAGCTGCCCCTCCGTCCCGAGCAGCTGCCCCTCTGTCCCGAGCTGCTGCCGCCCCTCTGTCCCGAGCTGCTGCCGCCCCTCTGTCCCGAGCTGCTGCCGCCCCTCTGTCCCGAGCTGCTGCCGCCCCTCGGTCCCGAGCAGCTGCCGCCCCTCTGTCCCGAGCAGCTGCCGCCCCTCTGTCCCGAGCTGCTGCCGCCCCTCTGTCCCGAGCAGCTGCTTCACCTCTGTCCCGAGCTGCCCCTCTGTCCCAAGCAGCCCCTCTGTCCAGTGGGGTCATTGAGAGGGGTGGGCATGGGGAGTAAGCCACGGAGGCGGACAATACGGCGGACTAAGACAATGGCGAAGTGGGGTCCGCGTCCCGCGCCAGAGCCGCCACCGCGGACAGACGCCCACCCAGACCCTCCCCTATAGGTCAAGGTTTTGCGGCCGGAGTCCGCACCTTTGGGGGGGGGTACTGTCACGTTCTGACCTCTATTTCCTTTGTTTTGCATTTATTTAGTATGGTCAGGGCGTGAGTTGGGTGGGCAGTCTATGTTTGTTTTTCTATGTTTTGGGTCAGTTCTATGTTTTCGGCCTAGTATGGTTCTCAATCAGAGGCAGGTGTCATTAGTTGTCTCTGATTGAGAATCATACTTAGGTAGCCTGGGTTTCACTGTTTGTTTGGGGGTGATTGTTCCTGTCACTGTGTGTGTTGTCACAGGATAGGCTGTATAGGTTTTCACGTTCCGTTTGTTGTTTTTGTAGAGTTAAGTTATTTCATGTATCGTTCAGTTTCCATTAATTAAAGAACATGAGTAACCACCACGCTGCGCTTTGGTCCGCTTCTTCTCCTCCTATAGACGAACACCGTTACAAGAAGGTTTAAGAGGTACATACAGAATGACACCTAATGAACAAAATAGTCATGATTTGTGGAGCGTTCAATGCCACAATGCTACCTGGGTCATTGCTACTGCCACCAAAATGACAAAATAACAAATGACAATAAAATATCTAGACAATGGCTTATGGATATAGTGTATCATGCGATCCCTCATGACAGCTTATCATAGTCTATAAATGTTTCATGAACCCTAAACAGTGAGATTTCAGTCAATACAGGTATTTAAAACAAAGGAATGTATGTCCGTTTCAGGCTAAAACTGCTTAAAAGGACGTTTGGGTTCATTTTGAAAGCAGGCTAGAATGAGAGGGAGCAAATGAGAGGCAGAAACAAGAGAAAGAGAGCCAAAAACAGAGAGTGGGAGAAAGAGAGAGAGAAACACGAGAAAGAGAGTGATAACGAGAGAGGGAGGGAGAGGGAGAATAGCAGTTCACCGTATAACCTCTGTTGGTGTTTTCAGCGAGTTCTGCATCGTTCATGTCTAGAAGCATGAAGGAGGAAAATCGAATAACGTGTGTGTGGTGATCTGCTGCCAACGAGCTTATGTCCATGGATAAATATTCACTTTTGACAAGGCCTCATCTGTTCCTCATTTCCAGCTCTAACTCAGCCTGTGGAAATACACAACACACACACAGACACACACACAAACACAAACACACACTAGAGCCGTAACTCAGGTGGGGAAATATTTTTCCTGCTGTTAAGCGATATCCTAATGTGTTTCCGTCACTGTTAGAAGTCTGGCACTGAGCTTCGGAGAGTGTGATTCAATAAAGAATCCTGTTATGGGTTCTCTCTGTTCTGCTGTAAGTTAATGTACTTCAGAGAGGGATGAGGAGAAGGTACAGTCATACGATTCTTTTAATGTACACTACATGACCAAAAGTATGTGGACACCTGCTTGTCGAACATCTCATTCCAAAATCAAGGGCATTAATATGGAGTTGGTCCCCCCCTTGCAGCTATAACAGCCTCCAATCTTCTGGGAAGGCTTTCCACTAGATGTTGGAACATTGCTGCAGGGAATTGCTTCCATTCAGCCATAAGAGCATTAGTGAGGTCAGACACTGATGTTGGGCGATTAGGCCTGGCTCGCAGTCGGGCATTCTAATTTATCCCAAAGGTGTTCGATGGGGTTGATGTCAGGGCTCCTGTGCGAGCCAATCAAGTTCTTCCACACCAATCTCAACAAACCATTTCTGTATGGACTTCGCTTTGTGCACGGGGCATTGTCATGCTGAAACAGGAAAGGGCCTTCCCCAAACTGTTGCCACAAAGTTAGAACACAGAATGTCATTGTATGTTGTAGCGTTAAGATTTCCCTTCACTAGAACAAAGGGGCCAAGCCCGAACAATGAAAAACAGCCCCAGATCATTATTCCTCATCCACCAAACTTTACAGTTGGCACAATGTGTTCGGGCAGGTTGCGTTCTCCTGGCATCCACCAAATCCAGATTTGTTCATCGGACTGCCAGATGGTGAAGCGTGATTCATCACTCTCGAGAACGCGTTTTCACTGCCACCGAGTCCAATGGCGGTGAGCTTTACACCACTACAGCCGACGCTTGACATTGTGCATGGTAATCTTAGATTTGTGTGTGGCTGCTCGGCCATGGAAACCCATTTCATGAAGCTCCCAACGAACAGTTCTTGTGCTGATGTTGCTTCCAGAGGCAGTTAAGAACTCTGTAGTGAGTGTTTAGCTACCAAGGACAAACCATTTTTATAAGCTACGCGCTTCAGCACTCGGCGGTTACGTTCGGTGATCTTGTGTGGCATACCACTTCGCGGCTGAGCTGTTGTTGCTCCTAGAAGTTTCCACTCCACAATAACAGCACTTACAGTTGACCGGGGCAGCTCTAGCAGGGCAGAAATTTTACAAACTGACTTGTTTGAAAGATGGCATCCTACGACGGTGACACGTTGAAAGTCGCTGAGCTCTTCAGTAAAACCATTCTACTGCCAGTGTTTGTCTATTGAGATTGCATGGCTGTGTGCTAGATTCTATACACCTGTCAGCAACGGGTGTGACTGAAATTGCCAGATCCATTCATTTGAAGGGGTGTCCACATACTTTTGTATATATAGTGTATATCCGCAGACAGGGCTGTCAAATGCTTAACAGGAAAAATACATTAGAGAAGGGGTGGGGAGAACGGGTGGGCTTTAGGTCTTGGTTGTACAACTACTGTAGCTACATAATCTTAAAGGGTGGCATCATATCACTGGCATCCCTGGAATGTCAGGATATTTTCAAGAGTACAGACTGCTGTTAAGACTGTTTCTTTTCTACTCTCTTTTCTACTTACAGACCCAACTAACACACACACACACAAATACGCACACACACACACTCACGTGTGATGTTTCACATGTGAGATCTTTGAAAGGAAGTTGCTGTTATAGTGCGTATGCTATTCCTCCAGGCACATCTCAACCACCATGCTATTTCTGTTTGATCTTCGTACTTTACTTCCCTCGTCTTTCTCTCTCTCCCCCTCTTTCTCCCTCTCTCTGCCGCCCTATCTCACCCTCTATCAGTCTCTCGCTCTCGTTCTGTCTGTGTAAGCATTTAAGTTGTCTCTTGTGATGGTCTTAGCGTTGCTTGTCATTAAGTCTTCTGACATCCTGTTGCTCCAGGGGTGGGCTGAGGGTATGATGGACTTGAAAAAAGACTCT
>NC_092160.1:11197500-11297500 GCF_045791955.1 Oncorhynchus clarkii lewisi | reverse complement strand
CCTAAAATAAACTATGAGATTTGTTAGCGATAGCGATAATACTGTGCAACGTAGACATTTTATTTCCCTCCAAGATTGCAAAACAATTCCTATGTTGATGTTGTTTGTGCCCATTGGTTATGAATGTTTTAACTTCTGTGTTGAGAAGTCTGTTGTTTTTACCATCATCTTCTGGTTTTAAAGAGCACCAAAAACTATACTAACCATAAGCCTTAGCTTTTACTGCCGCCACAGAAACAGACCCTGGGTCTGTTCTAATGCGTCCACCTGCGAATCCGAAACCATGCTTCCTTTGTGGGTGGGGCCAAGCAACCTTTATTTGCAAGCAATTAACTTATATTAATATACATTTACCATTTCTCCCGACAATGGAAGAACTGCTCTGGCATACACCTTGAAACAGAGGTCTGCTTCACCTGCACAGCACCGAAAGAGCCGCAGAGGCTACCAAACTAGACGAGGTGCACGGTGTGATTTCAGACGAAACTCTTTCGACGCTCTTCAAAAGAGACAGTGATATATTTTTTTAGTTCGGTGCCATACCAGGTCTGAACTAGGGCTAGCACACCCCAACCTGTGCCTCCCTCCCTGGCTTCTGCTTCTTCTTCTACAACCACAACAATGCCGTTTGACACAGCTCTCACTATCTCCTTCCACTAGACCCCTTTCCTGCAGTCAAATGACCAAATCGCCCTCTAGGGGCCTCATGGGTGGAATGTTATTCATATTTTTCATAATTTCATAATTCATTTTTTTTCTTCTTTATGACGAAAATTCAGTGTTATTATGTCAGCCGGTTTTGTTATATTTCAGTCTTCTGTGATGTATAAAAAGTGAAATATTTAAAACCTATAACCTATACAGCTCTACCATGTGTGTGAGGTGTAGGTTTGTTTAAGACTACTAAGAAACACTCTGTGTGACCCTGATTTAGCCCTCTGCAGTAAAAGGTTTTAAAGGGAGTAAATGATGGCGCCTTCCCAACAGGCCTTCACAAGGCTCTACATCAAGGCATCAGTGTCCCTTGTCTCACAGGAGAGACTGCATCGCATTGTGGGAGAGGATGTCTCATTGAATGGCTGTATAAAGGGAAAGTGACAGAGGAATGATTTGCGTATAAAATCGCTAAGGGAATTTAGTGGGTAATGTTTGAGCGTGTAGATCACAGGAGACTGGTGATGGTGTGTGTCGATGATGGGCTTTAGTGTGTGTGAGTGCGTGTGTGAAAGAGCAATAGAGACACTCTGTCTAACCTGTACAGCTCTACCTAACACACTGTCTAACCTGTACAGCTCTACCTAACAAACTGTCTAACCTGTACAGCTCTACCTAACACACTGTCTAACCTGTACAGCTCTCTACCTAACACACTGTCTAACCTGAACAGCTCTCTACCTAACACACTGTCTAACCTGTACAGCTCTACCTAACAAACTGTCTAACCTGTACAGCTCTACCTAACAAACTGTCTAACCTGTACAGCCTCTACCTAACACAATGTCTAACCTGTACAGCTCTACCTAACACACTGTCTAACCTGTACAGCTCTCTACCTAAAACACTGTCTAACCTGTACAGCTCTCTACCTAACACACTGTCTAACCTGTACAGCTCTACCTAACACACTCTCTAACCTATACAGCTCTCTACCTAACACACTGTCTAACCTGTACAGCTCTCTACCTAACACACTGTCTAACCTGTACAGCTCTACCTAACACACTGTCTAACCTGTACAGCTCTCTACCTAACACACTGTCTAACCTGTACAGCTCTCTACCTAACACACTGTCTAACCTGTACAGCTCTACCTAACACACTGTCTAACCTGTACAGCTCTCTACCTAACACACTGTCTAACCTGTACAGCTCTACCTAACACACTGTCTAACCTGTACAGCTCTACCTAACACACTGTCTAACCTGTACAGCTCTACCTAACACACTGTCTAACCTGTACAGCTCTCTACCTAACACAATGTCTAACCTGTACAGCTCTACCTAACACACTGTCTAACCTGTACAGCTCTACCTAACAAACTGTCTAACCTGTACAGCTCTCTACCTAACACAATGTCTAACCTGTACAGCTCTACCTAACACACTGTCTAACCTGTACAGCTCTACCTAACAAACTGTCTAACCTGTACAGCTCTCTAACTAACACACTGTCTAACCTGTACAGCTCTCTACCTAACACACTGTCTAACCTGTACAGCTCTCTACCCAACACACTGTCTAACATGTATAGCTCTCTACCTAACACACTGTCTAACCTGTACAGCCTCTACCTAACACACTGTCTAAACAATACAGCTCTACCTAACACACTGTCTAACCTGTACAGCTCTACCTAACACACTGTCTAACCTGTACAGCTCTCTACCTAACACACTGTCTAACCTGTAAAGCCTCTACCTAACACACTGTCTAACCTATACAGCTCTACCTAACACACTGTCTAACCTGTACAGCTCTCTACCTAACACACTGTCTAACCTGTACAGCTCTCTACCTAACACACTGTCTAACCTGTACAGCCTCTACCTAACACACTGTCTAACCTGTACAGCCTCTACCTAACACACTGTCTAACCTATACAGCTCTACCTAACACACTGACTAACCTTTAGAGCTTCTACCTAACACACTGTCTAACCTGTAAAGCCTCTACCTAACACACTGGCTAACCTATACAGCTCTCTACCTAACACACTGCCTAACCTGTACAGCCTCTACCTAACACACTGTCTAACCTGTATAGCTCTACCTAACACAATGTCTAACCTGTACAGCTCTACCTAACACACTGTCTAACCTGTACAGCCTCTACCTAACACACTGTCTAACCTGTACAGCTCTACCTAACAAACTGTCTAACCTGTACAGCTCTCTACCTAACACATTGTCTAACCTGTACAGCTCTCTACCTAACACACTGTCTAACCTGTACAGCTCTCTACCTAACACACTGTCTAACCTGTACAGCTCTACCTAACACACTGTCTAACCTGTACAGCTCTACCTAACACACTCTCTAACCTATACAGCTCTCTACCTAACACACTGTCTAACCTGTACAGCTCTCTACCTAACACACTGTCTAACCTGTACAGCTCTACCTAACACACTGTCTAACCTGTACAGCTCTCTACCTAACACACTGTCTAACCTGTACAGCTCTCTACCTAACACACTGTCTAACCTGTACAGCTCTCTACCTAACACACTGTCTAACCTGTACAGCTCTACCTAACACACTGTCTAACCTGTACAGCTCTACCTAACACACTGTCTAACCTGTACAGCTCTACCTAACACACTGTCTAACCTGTACAGCTCTACCTAACACACTGTCTAACCTGTACAGCTCTCTACCTAACACACTGTCTAACCTGTACAGCTCTACCTAACACACTGTCTAACCTGTACAGCTCTCTACCTAACACACTGTCTAACCTGTACAGCTCTCTACCTAACACACTGTCTAACCTGTACAGCCTCTACCTAACACACTGTCTAACCTGTACAGCCTCTACCTAACACACTGTTTAACCTATACAGCTCTACCTAACACACTGACTAACCTGTAAAGCCTCTACCTAACACACTGTCTAACCTGTATAGCTCTACCTAACACAATGTCTAACCTGTACAGCTCTACCTAACACACTGTCTAACCTGTACAGCCTCTACCTAACACACTGTCTAACCTGTACAGCTCTACCTAACACACTGTCTGACCTGTACAGCCTCTACCTAACAAACTGTCTAACCTGTACAGCTCTCTACCTAACACACTGTCTAACCTGTACAGCTCTCTACCTAACACACTGTCTAACCTGTACAGCTCTACCTAACACACTGTCTAACCTGTACAGCTCTACCTAACACAATGTCTAACCTGTAAAGCCTCTACCTAACACACTGGCTAACCTATACAGCTCTACCTAACACACTGTCTAACCTGTACAGACTCTACCTAACACAGTGTCTAACCTGTACAGCTCTACCTAACACACTGTCTAACCTGTAAAGCCTCCACCTAACACACTGTCTAGCCTGTACAGCCTCCACCTAACACACTGTCTAACCTGTATAGCCTCCACCTAACACACTGTCTAACCTGTACAGCTCTACCTAACACACTGTCTAACCTGTACAGCTCTACCTAACACACTGTCTAACCTGTAAAGCCTCCACCTAACACACTGTCTAACCTGTACAGCCTCTACCTAACACAATGTCTAACCTGTACAGCTCTACCTAACACACTGTCTAACCTGTAAAGCCTCCACCTAACACACTGTCTAACCTGTACAGCCTTTTCCATAACACACTGTCTAACCTGTACAGCTCTCTACCTAACACACTGTCTAACCTGTACAGCCTCTACCTAACACACTGTCTAACCTAACACACTGTCTAACCTGTACAGCCTCTACCTAATAAACTGTCTAACCTGTACAGCGCTCTAACTAACACACTGTCTAACCTGTACAGCTCTCTACCTAACACACTGTCTAACCTGTACAGCTCTCTACCTAACACACTGTCTAACCTGTACAGCTCTCTACCTAACACAATGTCTAACCTGTACAGCCTCTACCTAATAAACTGTCTAACCTGTACAGCTCTCTAACTAACACACTGTCTAACCTGTACAGCTCTCTACCTAACACACTGTCTAACCTGTACAGCTCTCTACCTAACACACTGTCTAACCTGTACAGCTCTCTACCTAACACACTGTCTAACCTGTACAGCTCTCTACCTAACACACTGTCTAACCTGTACAGCTCTCTACCTAACACAATGTCTAACCTGTACAGCTCTACCTAACACACTGTCTAACCTGTACAGCTCTCTACCTAACACAATGTCTAACCTGTACAGCTCTCTACCTAACACACTGTCTAACCTGTACAGCTCTCTACCTAACACACTGTCTAACCTGTACAGCTCTCTACCTAACACACTGTCTAACCTGTACAGCTCTCTACCTAACACACTGTCTAACCTGTACAGCTCTCTACCTAACACAATGTCTAACCTGTACAGCTCTCTACCTAACACACTGTCTAACCTGTACATCTCTCTACCTAACACAATGTCTAACCTGTACAGCTCTACCTAACACACTGTCTAACCTGTACAGCTCTACCTAACAAACTGTCTAACCTGTACAGCTCTCTACCTAACACATTGTCTAACCTGTACAGCTCTCTACCTAACACACTGTCTAACTTGTACAGCTCTCTACCTAACACACTTTCTAACCTGTACAGCTCTACCTAACACACTGTCTAACCTGTACAGCTCTCTACCTAACACACTGTCTAACCTGTACAGCTCTCTACCCAACACACTGTCTAACCTGTACAGCTCTCTACCTAACACACTGTCTAACCTGTACAGCCTCTACCTAACACACTGTCTAAATAATACAGCTCTACCTAACACACTGTCTAACCTGTACAGCTCTACCTAACACACTGTCTAACCTGTACAGCTCTCTACCTAACACACTGTCTAACCTGTACAGCTCTCTACCTAACACACTGTCTAACCTGTACAGCCTCTACCTAACACACTGTCTAACCTGTACAGCTCTCTACCTAACACACTGTCTAACCTGTACAGCCTCTACCTAACACACTGTCTAACCTGTACAGCCTCTACCTAACACACTGTTTAACCTATACAGCTCTACCTAACACACTGACTAACCTGTAAAGCCTCTACCTAACACACTGTCTAACCTGTAAAGCCTCTACCTAACACACTGGCTAACCTATACAGCTCTCTACCTAACACACTGCCTAACCTGTACAGCCTCTACCTAACACACTGTCTAACCTGTATAGCTCTACCTAACACAATGTCTAACCTGTACAGCTCTACCTAACACACTGTCTAACCTGTACAGCCTCTACCTAACACACTGTCTAACCTGTACAGCTCTCTACCTAACACACTGTCTAACCTGTACAGCTCTACCTAACACACTGTCTAACCTGTACAGCTCTACCTAACACAATGTCTAACCTGTAAAGCCTCTACCTAATACACTGTCTAACCTGTAAAGCCTCCACCTAACACACTGTCTAACCTGTACAGCCTCTACCTAACACAATGTCTAACCTGTACAGCTCTACCTAACACACTGTCTAACCTGTAAAGCCTCCACCTAACGCACGGTCTAACCTGTACAGCCTTTTCCATAACACACTGTCTAACCTGTACAGCTCTCTACCTAACACACTGTCTAACCTGTACAGCCTCTACCTAACACACTGTCTAACCTAACACACTGTCTAACCTGTACAGCCTCTACCTAATAAACTGTCTAACCTGTACAGCGCTCTAACTAACACACTGTCTAACCTGTACAGCTCTCTACCTAACACACTGTCTAACCTGTACAGCTCTCTACCTAACACACTGTCTAACCTGTACAGCTCTCTACCTAACACACTGTCTAACCTGTACAGCTCTCTACCTAACACACTGTCTAACCTGTACAGCTCTCTACCTAACACAATGTCTAACCTGTACAGCTCTACCTAACACAGTGTCTAACCTGTACAGCTCTCTACCTAACACAATGTCTAACCTGTACAGCTCTCTACCTAACACACTGTCTAACCTGTACAGCTCTCTACCTAACACAATGTCTAACCTGTACAGCTCTCTACCTAACACACTGTCTAACCTGTACATCTCTCTACCTAACACAATGTCTAACCTGTACAGCTCTACCTAACACACTGTCTAACCTGTACAGCTCTACCTAACACACTGTCTAACCTGTACAGCTCTACCTAACAAACTGTCTAACCTGTACAGCTCTCTACCTAACACATTGTCTAACCTGTACAGCTCTCTACCTAACACACTGTCTAACTTGTACAGCTCTCTACCTAACACACTTTCTAACCTGTACAGCTCTACCTAACACACTGTCTAACCTGTACAGCTCTCTACCTAACACACTGTCTAACCTGTACAGCTCTCTACCCAACACACTGTCTAACCTGTACAGCTCTCTACCTAACACACTGTCTAACCTGTACAGCCTCTACCTAACACACTGTCTAAATAATACAGCTCTACCTAACACACTGTCTAACCTGTACAGCTCTACCTAACACACTGTCTAACCTGTACAGCTCTCTACCTAACACACTGTCTAACCTGTACAGCTCTCTACCTAACACACTGTCTAACCTGTACAGCCTCTACCTAACACACTGTCTAACCTGTACAGCTCTCTACCTAACACACTGTCTAACCTGTACAGCCTCTACCTAACACACTGTCTAACCTGTACAGCCTCTACCTAACACACTGTTTAACCTATACAGCTCTACCTAACACACTGACTAACCTGTAAAGCCTCTACCTAACACACTGTCTAACCTGTAAAGCCTCTACCTAACACACTGGCTAACCTATACAGCTCTCTACCTAACACACTGCCTAACCTGTACAGCCTCTACCTAACACACTGTCTAACCTGTATAGCTCTACCTAACACAATGTCTAACCTGTACAGCTCTACCTAACACACTGTCTAACCTGTACAGCCTCTACCTAACACACTGTCTAACCTGTACAGCTCTCTACCTAACACACTGTCTAACCTGTACAGCTCTACCTAACACACTGTCTAACCTGTACAGCTCTACCTAACACAATGTCTAACCTGTAAAGCCTCTACCTAACACACTGGCTAACCTATACAGCTCTACCTAACACACTGTCTAACCTGTACAGACTCTACCTAACACAGTGTCTAACCTGTACAGCTCTACCTAACACACTGTCTAACCTGTAAAGCCTCCACCTAACACACTGTCTAGCCTGTACAGCCTCCACCTAACACACTGTCTAACCTGTACAGCCTCCACCTAACACACTGTCTAACCTGTACAGCTCTACCTAACACACTGTCTAACCTGTACAGCTCTACCTAATACACTGTCTAACCTGTAAAGCCTCCACCTAACACACTGTCTAACCTGTACAGCCTCTACCTAACACAATGTCTAACCTGTACAGCTCTACCTAACACACTGTCTAACCTGTAAAGCCTCCACCTAACGCACGGTCTAACCTGTACAGCCTTTTCCATAACACACTGTCTAACCTGTACAGCTCTCTACCTAACACACTGTCTAACCTGTACAGCCTCTACCTAACACACTGTCTAACCTAACACACTGTCTAACCTGTACAGCCTCTACCTAATAAACTGTCTAACCTGTACAGCGCTCTAACTAACACACTGTCTAACCTGTACAGCTCTCTACCTAACACACTGTCTAACCTGTACAGCTCTCTACCTAACACACTGTCTAACCTGTACAGCTCTCTACCTAACACACTGTCTAACCTGTACAGCTCTCTACCTAACACACTGTCTAACCTGTACAGCTCTCTACCTAACACAATGTCTAACCTGTACAGCTCTACCTAACACACTGTCTAACCTGTACAGCTCTCTACCTAACACAATGTCTAACCTGTACAGCTCTCTACCTAACACACTGTCTAACCTGTACAGCTCTCTACCTAACACACTGTCTAACCTGTACAGCTCTCTACCTAACACACTGTCTAACCTGTACAGCTCTCTACCTAACACAATGTCTAACCTGTACAGCTCTCTACCTAACACACTGTCTAACCTGTACATCTCTCTACCTAACACAATGTCTAACCTGTACAGCTCTACCTAACACACTGTCTAACCTGTACAGCTCTACCTAACACACTGTCTAACCTGTACAGCTCTACCTAACAAACTGTCTAACCTGTACAGCTCTCTACCTAACACATTGTCTAACCTGTACAGCTCTCTACCTAACACACTGTCTAACTTGTACAGCTCTCTACCTAACACACTTTCTAACCTGTACAGCTCTACCTAACACACTGTCTAACCTGTACAGCTCTCTACCTAACACACTGTCTAACCTGTACAGCTCTCTACCCAACACACTGTCTAACCTGTACAGCTCTCTACCTAACACACTGTCTAACCTGTACAGCCTCTACCTAACACACTGTCTAAATAATACAGCTCTACCTAACACACTGTCTAACCTGTACAGCTCTACCTAACACACTGTCTAACCTGTACAGCTCTCTACCTAACACACTGTCTAACCTGTACAGCTCTCTACCTAACACACTGTCTAACCTGTACAGCCTCTACCTAACACACTGTCTAACCTGTACAGCCTCTACCTAACACACTGTCTAACCTAAACAGCTCTACCTAACACACTGACTAACCTGTAAAGCCTCTACCTAACACACTGTCTAACCTGTAAAGCCTCTACCTAATACACTGGCTAACCTATACAGCTCTCCACCTAACACACTGCCTAACCTGTACAGCCTCTACCTAACACACTGTCTAACCTGTATAGCTCTACCTAACACAATGTCTAACCTGTACAGCTCTACCTAACACACTGTCTAACCTGTACAGCCTCTACCTAACACACTGTCTAACCTGTACAGCTCTACCTAACACACTGTCTAACCTGTAAAGCCTCCACCTAACACACTGTCTAGCCTGTACAGCCTCCACCTAACACACTGTCTAACCTGTACAGCCTCCACCTAACACACTGTCTAACCTGTACAGCTCTACCTAACACACTGTCTAACCTGTACAGCTCTACCTAACACACTGTCTAACCTGTAAAGCCTCCACCTAACACACTGTCTAACCTGTAAAGCCTCTACCTAACACACTGGCTAACCTATACAGCTCTCTACCTAACACACTGCCTAACCTGTACAGCCTCTACCTAACACACTGTCTAACCTGTATAGCTCTACCTAACACAATGTCTAACCTGTACAGCTCTACCTAACACACTGTCTAACCTGTAAAGCCTCCACCTAACACACTGTCTAACCTGTACAGCTCTCTACCTAACACACTGTCTAACCTGTACAGCCTCTACCTAACACACTGTCTAACCTAACACACTGTCTAACCTGTACAGCCTCTACCTAACACACTGTCTAACCTGTACAGCTCTACCTAACACACTGTCTAACCTGTACAGCTCCACCTAACACACTGTCTAACCTGTACAGCCTCTACCTAACACACTGTCTAACCTGTACAGCCTCTACCTAACAAACTGTCTAACCTGTACAGCTCTACCTAACACACTCTCTAACCTATACAGCTCTCTACCTAACACACTGTCTAACCTGTTCAGCCTCTACCTAACACACTGTCTAACCTGTACAGCCTATACCTAACACACTGTCTAACCTAGACAGCCTCTACCTAACACACTGTCTAACCTAGACAGCCTCTACCTAACACACTCTAACCTAGACAGCCTCTACCTAACACACTGGCTAACCTATACAGCCTCTACCTAACACACTGTCTAACCTGTACAGCTCTACCTAACACACTGTCTAACCTGTAAAGCCTCTACCTAACAAACTGTCTAACCTGTACAGCTCTCTACCTAACACACTGTCTAACCTGTACAGCTCTCTACCTAACACACTGTCTAACCTGTACAGCTCTACCTAACACACTGTCTAACCTGTACAGCTCTACCTAACACAGTGTCTAACCTGTAAAGCCTCTACCTAACACACTGGCTAACCTATACAGCTCTACCTAACACACTGTCTAACCTGTACAGCCTCTACCTAACACAGTGTCTAACCTGTACAGCTCTACCTAACACACTGTCTAACCTGTACAGCCTCTCCACCTAACACACTGTCTAACCTAACCTGTACAGCTCTACCTAACACACATGTGACTAACCTGTGTAACACAATGTCTAACCTGTACAGCTCTACCTAACACACTGTCTAACCTGTAAAGCCTCCACCTAACACACGGTCTACCTGTACAGCTTCTACCTAACACACTGTCTAACCTGTACAGCTAACACACTGTCTAACCTGTACAGCCTCTACCTAACACACCACCTAACACACACTGCCTAACCTGTACAGCCTCTCTACCTAACACACTGTCTAACCTGTCTAACCTGTACAGCTCTATAACACAGTCTAACCTGTACAGCTCCACCTAACACACTGTCTAACCTGTACAACTAACAATGTCTAACCTACAGCTCTCTACCTAACACACTGTCTAACCTGTTCAGCCTCTACCTAACACACTGTCTAACCTGTACAGCCTATACCTCTACCTAACACACTGTCTAACCTGTACAGCCTCTACCTAACACACTGTCTAACCTAAACAGCTCTAACACAACCTGTGTCTAACCTGTACAGCTCTACCTAACACACTGTCTAACCTGTGTAAAGCCTCCACCTACACACACTAACCTGTACAGCTCTACCTAACACACTGTCTAACCTGTAAAGCCTAACACACTGTCTAGCCTGTACAGCCTCCACCTAACACACTGTCTAACCTGTACAGCCTCCACCTAACACACTGTCTAACCTGTACAGCTCTACCTAACACACTGTCTAACCTGTACAGCTCTACCTAACACACTGTCTAACCTGTAAAGCCTCCACCTAACACACTGTCTAACCTGTAAAGCCTCTACCTAACACACTGGCTAACCTATACAGCTCTCTACCTAACACACTGCCTAACCTGTACAGCCTCTACCTAACACACTGTCTAACCTGTATAGCTCTACCTAACACAATGTCTAACCTGTACAGCTCTACCTAACACACTGTCTAACCTGTAAAGCCTCCACCTAACACACTGTCTAACCTGTACAGCTCTCTACCTAACACACTGTCTAACCTGTACAGCCTCTACCTAACACACTGTCTAACCTAACACACTGTCTAACCTGTACAGCCTCTACCTAACACACTGTCTAACCTGTACAGCTCTACCTAACACACTGTCTAACCTGTACAGCTCCACCTAACACACTGTCTAACCTGTACAGCCTCTACCTAACACACTGTCTAACCTGTACAGCCTCTACCTAACAAACTGTCTAACCTGTACAGCTCTACCTAACACACTCTCTAACCTATACAGCTCTCTACCTAACACACTGTCTAACCTGTTCAGCCTCTACCTAACACACTGTCTAACCTGTACAGCCTATACCTAACACACTGTCTAACCTAGACAGCCTCTACCTAACACACTGTCTAACCTAGACAGCCTCTACCTAACACACTCTAACCTAGACAGCCTCTACCTAACACACTGGCTAACCTATACAGCCTCTACCTAACACACTGTCTAACCTGTACAGCTCTACCTAACACACTGTCTAACCTGTAAAGCCTCTACCTAACAAACTGTCTAACCTGTACAGCTCTCTACCTAACACACTGTCTAACCTGTACAGCTCTCTACCTAACACACTGTCTAACCTGTACAGCTCTACCTAACACACTGTCTAACCTGTACAGCTCTACCTAACACAGTGTCTAACCTGTAAAGCCTCTACCTAACACACTGGCTAACCTATACAGCTCTACCTAACACACTGTCTAACCTGTACAGCCTCTACCTAACACAGTGTCTAACCTGTACAGCTCTACCTAACACACTGTCTAACCTGTAAAGCCTCCACCTAACACACTGTCTAACCTGTACAGCCTCCAACTAACACACTGTCTAACCTGTACAGCTCTACCTAACACACTGTCTAACCTGTACAGCTCTACCTAACACACTGTCTAACCTGTAAAGCCTCCACCTAACACACTGTCTAACCTGTACAGCCTCTACCTAACACAATGTCTAACCTGTACAGCTCTACCTAACACACTGTCTAACATGTAAAGCCTCCACCTAACACACTGTCTAACCTGTACAGCCTCTACCTAACACAATGTCTAACCTGTACAGCTCTACCTAACACACTGTCTAACCTGTAAAGCCTCCACCTAACACACGGTCTAACCTGTACAGCTTCTACCTAACACACTGTCTAACCTGTACAGCTCTCTACCTAACACACTGTCTAACCTGTACAGCCTCTACCTAACACACTGTCTAACCTAACACACTGTCTAACCTGTACAGCCTCTACCTAACACACTGTCTAAACTTTACAGCCTCTACCTAACAAACTGTCTAACCTGTACAGCTCTCTACCTAACACACTGTCTAACCTGTACAGCCTCTACCTAACACACTGTCTAACCTGTACAGCTTCACCTAACACACTGTCTAACCTGTACAGCCTCTACCTAACACACTGTCTAACCTGTACAGCTCTACCTAACACACTGTCTAACCTGTACAGCTCCACCTAACACACTGTCTAACCTGTACAGCCTCTACCTAACACACTGTCTAACCTGTACAGCCTCTACCTAACAAACTGTCTAACCTGTACAGCTCTACCTAACACACTCTCTAACCTATACAGCTCTCTACCTAACACACTGTCTAACCTGTTCAGCCTCTACCTAACACACTGTCTAACCTGTACAGCCTATACCTAACACACTGTCTAACCTAGACAGCCTCTACCTAACACACTGTCTAACCTAGACAGCCTCTACCTAACACACTCTAACCTAGACAGCCTCTACCTAAGACACTGGCTAACCTATACAGCTCCACCTAACACACTGTCTAACCTTTACAGCCTCTACCTAACACAGTGTCTAACCTGTACAGCTCTACCTAACACACTGTCTAACCTGTAAAGCCTCCACCTAACACACTGTCTAACCTGTACAGCCTCTACCTAACACAATGTCTAACCTGTACAGCTCTACCTAACACACTGTCTAACCTGTAAAGCCTCTACCTAACAAACTGTCTAACCTGTACAGCTCTCTACCTAACACACTGTCTAACCTGTACAGCTCTCTACCTAACACACTGTCTAACCTGTACAGCTCTACCTAACAAACTGTCTAACCTGTACAGCTCTCTACCTAACACACTGTCTAACCTGTACAGCTCTACCTAACACAGTGTCTAACCTGTAAAGCCTCTACCTAACACACTGGCTAACCTATACAGCTCTACCTAACACACTGTCTAACCTGTACAGCCTCTACCTAACACAGTGTCTAACCTGTACAGCTCTACCTAACACACTGTCTAACCTGTAAAGCCTCCACCTAACACACTGTCTAGCCTGTAAAGCCTCCACCTAACACACTGTCTAACCTGTACAGCCTCCACCTAACACACTGTCTAACCTGTACAGCTCTACCTAACACACTGTCTAACCTTTACAGCTCTACCTATCACACTGTCTAACCTTTAAAGCCTCCACCTAACACACTGTCTAACCTGTACAGCCTCTACCTAACACAATGTCTAACCTGTACAGCTCTACCCAACACACTGTCTAACCTGTAAAGCCTCCACCTAACACACGGTCTAACCTGTACAGCCTCTACCTAACACACTGTCTAACCTGTACAGCTCTCTACCTAACACACTGTCTAACCTGTACAGCCTCTACCTAACACACTGTCTAACCTAACACACTGTCTAACCTGTACAGCCTCTACCTAATAAACTGTCTAACCTGTACAGCTCTCTAACTAACACACTGTCTAACCTGTACAGCTCTCTACCTAACACACTGTCTAACCTGTACAGCTCTCTACCTAACACACTGTCTAACCTGTACAGCTCTCTACCTAACACAATGTCTAACCTGTACAGCCTCTACCTAATAAACTGTCTAACCTGTACAGCTCTCTAACTAACACACTGTCTAACCTGTACAGCTCTCTACCTAACACACTTTCTAACCTGTACAGCTCTCTACCTAACACACTGTCTAACCTGTACAGCTCTCTACCTAACACACTGTCTAACCTGTACAGCTCTCTACCTAACACACTGTCTAACCTGTACAGCTCTCTACCTAACACAATGTCTAACCTGTACAGCTCTACCTAACACACTGTCTAACCTGTACAGCTCTCTACCTAACACAATGTCTAACTTGTACAGCTCTCTACCTAACACACTGTCTGACCTGTACAGCTCTCTACCTAACACACTGTCTAACCTGTACAGCTCTCTACATAACACACTGTCTAACCTGTACAGCTCTCTACCTAACAAACTGTCTAACCTGTACATCTCCCTACCTAACACAATGTCTAACCTGTACAGCTCTACCTAACACACTGTCTAACCTGTACAGCTCTACCTAACACACTGTCTAACCTGTACAGCTCTACCTAACAAACTGTCTAACCTGTACAGCTCTCTACCTAACACAATGTCTAACCTGTACAGCTCTCTACCTAACACACTGTCTAACTTGTACAGCTCTCTACCTAACACACTTTCTAACCTGTACAGCTCTACCTAACACACTGTTTAACCTGTACAGCTCTCTACCTAACACACTGTCTAACCTGTACAGCTCTCTACCCAACACACTGTCTAACCTCTACAGCTCTCTACCTAACACACTGTCTAACCTGTACAGCCTCTACCTAACACACTGTCTAAACAATACAGCTCTACCTAACACACTGTCTAACCTGTACAGCTCTACCTAACACACTGTCTAACCTGTAAAGCCTCCACCTAACACACTGTCTAGCCTGTAAAGCCTCCACCTAACACACTGTCTAACCTGTACAGCCTCCACCTAACACACTGTCTAACCTGTACAGCTCTACCTAACACACTGTCTAACCTGTACAGCTCTACCTAACACACTGTCTAACCTTTAAAGCCTCCACCTAACACACTGTCTAACCTGTACAGCCTCTACCTAACACAATGTCTAACCTGTACAGCTCTACCCAACACACTGTCTAACCTGTAAAGCCTCCACCTAACACACGGTCTAACCTGTACAGCCTCTACCTAACACACTGTCTAACCTGTACAGCTCTCTACCTAACACACTGTCTAACCTGTACAGCCTCTACCTAACACACTGTCTAACCTAACACACTGTCTAACCTGTACAGCATCTACCTAATAAACTGTCTAACCTGTACAGCTCTCTAACTAACACACTGTCTAACCTGTACAGCTCTCTACCTAACACACTGTCTAACCTGTACAGCTCTCTACCTAACACACTGTCTAACCCGTACAGCTCTCTACCTAACACAATGTCTAACCTGTACAGCCTCTACCTAATAAACTGTCTAACCTGTACAGCTCTCTAACTAACACACTGTCTAACCTGTACAGCTCTCTACCTAACACACTGTCTAACCTGTACAGCTCTCTACCTAACACACTGTCTAACCTGTACAGCTCTCTACCTAACACACTGTCTAACCTGTACAGCTCTCTACCTAACACACTGTCTAACCTGTACAGCTCTCTACCTAACACAATGTCTAACCTGTACAGCTCTACCTAACACACTGTCTAACCTGTACAGCTCTCTACCTAACACAATGTCTAACCTGTACAGCTCTCTACCTAACACACTGTCTGACCTGTACAGCTCTCTACCTAACACACTGTCTAACCTGTACAGCTCTCTACATAACACACTGTCTAACCTGTACAGCTCTCTACCTAACAAACTGTCTAACCTGTACATCTCCCTACCTAACACAATGTCTAACCTGTACAGCTCTACCTAACACACTGTCTAACCTGTACAGCTCTACCTAACACACTGTCTAACCTGTACAGCTCTACCTAACAAACTGTCTAACCTGTACAGCTCTCTACCTAACACAATGTCTAACCTGTACAGCTCTCTACCTAACACACTGTCTAACTTGTACAGCTCTCTACCTAACACACTTTCTAACCTGTACAGCTCTACCTAACACACTGTTTAACCTGTACAGCTCTCTACCTAACACACTGTCTAACCTGTACAGCTCTCTACCCAACACACTGTCTAACCTCTACAGCTCTCTACCTAACACACTGTCTAACCTGTACAGCCTCTACCTAACACACTGTCTAAACAATACAGCTCTACCTAACACACTGTCTAACCTGTACAGCTCTACCTAACACACTGTCTAACCTGTACAGCTCTCTACCTAACACACTGTCTAACCTGTTCAGCCTCTACCTAACACACTGTCTAACCTGTACAGCCTATACCTAACACACTGTCTAACCTAGACAGCCTCTACCTAACACACTGTCTAACCTAGACAGCCTCTACCTAACACACTCTAACCTAGACAGCCTCTACCTAACACACTGGCTAACCTATACAGCTCCACCTAACACACTGTCTAACCTGTACAGCCTCTACCTAACACAGTGTCTAACCTGTACAGCTCTACCTAACACACTGTCTAACCTGTAAAGCCTCCACCTAACACACTGTCTAACCTGTACAGCCTCTACCTAACACAATGTCTAACCTGTACAGCTCTACCCAACACACTGTCTAACCTGTAAAGCCTCTACCTAACAAACTGTCTAACCTGTACAGCTCTCTACCTAACGCACTGTCTAACCTGTACAGCTCTCTACCTAACACACTGTCTAACCTGTACAGCTCTACCTAACAAACTGTCTAACCTGTACAGCTCTCTACCTAACACACTGTCTAACCTGTACAGCTCTACCTAACACAGTGTCTAACCTGTAAAGCCTCTACCTAACACACTGGCTAACCTATACAGCTCTACCTAACACACTGTCTAACCTGTACAGCCTCTACCTAACACAGTGTCTAACCTGTACAGCTCTACCTAACACACTGTCTAACCTGTAAAGCCTCCACCTAACACACTGTCTAACCTGTACAGCCTCCACCTAACACACTGTCTAACCTGTACAGCTCTACCTAACACACTGTCTAACCTGTACAGCTCTACCTAACACACTGTCTAACCTGTAAAGCCTCCACCTAACACACTGTCTAACCTGTACAGCCTCTACCTAACACAATGTCTAACCTGTACAGCTCTACCTAACACACTGTCTAACCTGTAAAGCCTCCACCTAACACACGGTCTAACCTGTACAGCCTCTACCTAACACACTGTCTAACCTGTACAGCTCTCTACCTAACACACTGTCTAACCTGTACAGCCTCTACCTAACACACTGTCTAACCTAACACACTGTCTAACCTGTACAGCCTCTACCTAATAAACTGTCTAACCTGTACAGCTCTCTAACTAACACAATGTCTAACCTGTACAGCTCTACCCAACACACTGTCTAACCTGTAAAGCCTCTACCTAACAAACTGTCTAACCTGTACAGCTCTCTACCTAACACACTGTCTAACCTGTACAGCTCTCTACCTAACACACTGTCTAACCTGTACAGCTCTACCTAACAAACTGTCTAACCTGTACAGCTCTCTACCTAACACACTGTCTAACCTGTACAGCTCTACCTAACACAGTGTCTAACCTGTAAAGCCTCTACCTAACACACTGGCTAACCTATACAGCTCTACCTAACACACTGTCTAACCTGTACAGCCTCTACCTAACACAGTGTCTAACCTGTACAGCTCTACCTAACACACTGTCTAACCTGTAAAGCCTCCACCTAACACACTGTCTAGCCTGTACAGCCTCCACCTAACACACTGTCTAACCTGTACAGCCTCCACCTAACACACTGTCTAACCTGTACAGCTCTACCTAACACACTGTCTAACCTGTACAGCTCTACCTAACACACTGTCTAACCTGTAAAGCCTCCACCTAACACACGGTCTAACCTGTACAGCCTCTACCTAACACACTGTCTAACCTGTACAGCTCTCTACCTAACACACTGTCTAACCTGTACAGCCTCTACCTAACACACTGTCTAACCTAACACACTGTCTAACCTGTACAGCCTCTACCTAATAAACTGTCTAACCTGTACAGCTCTCTAACTAACACACTGTCTAACCTGTACAGCTCTCTACCTAACACACTGTCTAACCTGTACAGCTCTCTACCTAACACACTGTCTAACCTGTACAGCTCTCTACCTAACACAATGTCTAACCTGTACAGCCTCTACCTAATAAACAGTCTAACCTGTACAGCTCTCTAACTAACACACTGTCTAACCTGTACAGCTCTCTACCTAACACACTGTCTAACCTGTACAGCTCTCTACCTAACACACTGTCTAACCTGTACAGCTCTCTACCTAACACACTGTCTAACCTGTACAGCTCTCTACCTAACACACTGTCTAACCTGTACAGCTCTCTACCTAACACACTGTCTAACCTGTACAGCTCTCTACATAACACACTGTCTAACCTGTACAGCTCTCTACCTAACACACTGTCTAACCTGTACAGCTCTCTACCTAACACATTTTCTAACCTGTACAGCTCTCTACCTAACACACTGTCTAACCTGTACAGCTCTCTACCTAACAAACTGTCTAACCTGTACATCTCCCTACCTAACACAATGTCTAACCTGTACAGCTCTACCTAACACACTGTCTAACCTGTACAGCTCTACCTAACACACTGTCTAACCTGTACAGCTCTACCTAACAAACTGTCTAACCTGTACAGCTCTCTACCTAACACAATGTCTAACCTGTACAGCTCTCTACCTAACACACTGTCTAACTTGTACAGCTCTCTACCTAACACACTTTCTAACCTGTACAGCTCTACCTAACACACTGTTTAACCTGTACAGCTCTCTACCTAACACACTGTCTAACCTGTACAGCTCTCTACCCAACACACTGTCTAACCTGTACAGCTCTCTACCTAACACACTGTCTAACCTGTACAGTCTCTACCTAACACACTGTCTAAACAATACAGCTCTACCTAACACACTGTCTAACCTGTACAGCTCTACCTAACACACTGTCTAACCTGTACAGCTCTCTACCTAACACACTGTCTAACCTGTACAGCTCTCTACCTAACACACTGTCTAACCTGTACAGCCTCTACCTAACACACTGTCTAACCTGTACAGCCTCTACCTAACACACTGTCTAACATAAACAGCTCTACCTAACACACTGACTAACCTGTAAAGCCTCTACCTAACACACTGTCTAACCTGTAAAGCCTCTACCTAACACACTGGCTAACCTATACAGCTCTCTACCTAACACACTGCCTAACCTGTACAGCCTCTACCTAACACACTGTCTAACCTGTATAGCTCTACCTAACACAATGTCTAACCTGTACAGCTCTACCTAACACACTGTCTAACCTGTACAGCCTCTACCTAACACACTGTCTAACCTGTACAGCTCTACCTAACACACTGTCTAACCTGTACAGCCTCTACCTAACAAACTGTCTAACCTGTACAGCTCTCTACCTAACACACTGTCTAACCTGTACAGCTCTCTACCTAACACACTGTCTAACCTGTACAGCTCTACCTAACACACTGTCTAACCTGTACAGCTCTACCTAACACAGTGTCTAACCTGTAAAGCCTCTACCTAACACACTGGCTAACCTATACAGCTCTACCTAACACACTGTCTAACCTGTACAGCCTCTACCTAACACAGTGTCTAACCTGTACAGCTCTACCTAACACACTGTCTAACCTGTAAAACCTCCACCTAACACACTGTCTAGCCTGTACAGCCTCCACCTAACACACTGTCTAACCTGTACAGCCTCCACCTAACACACTGTCTAACCTATACAGCTCTACCTAACACACTGTCTAACCTGTACAGCTCTACCTAACACACTGTCTAACCTGTAAAGCCTCCAACTAACACACTGTCTAACCTGTACAGCCTCTACCTAACACACTGTCTAACCTGTACAGCTCTCTACCTAACACAATGTCTAACCTGTACAGCTCTACCTAACACACTGTCTAACCTGTAAAGCCTCCAACTAACACACTGTCTAACCTGTACAGCCTCTACCTAACACACTGTCTAACCTGTACAGCTCTCTACCTAACACACTGTCTAACCTGTACAGCCTCTACCTAACAAACTGTCTAACCTGTACAGCTCTCTACCTAACACACTGTCTAACCTATACAGCTCTCTAACTAACACACTGTCTAACCTGTACAGCTCTCTACCTAACACACTGTCTAACCTGTACAGCCTCTACCTAACACACTGTCTAACCTGTACAGCTCTACCTAACACACTGTCTAACCTGTACAGCTCCACCTAACACACTGTCTAACCTGTACAGCCTCTACCTAACACACTGTCTAACCTGTACAGCCTCTACCTAACAAACTGTCTAACCTGTACAGCTCTACCTAACACACTCTCGAACCTATACAGCTCTACCTAACACACTCTCTAACCTGTTCAGCTTCTACCTAACACACTGTCTAACCTGTACAGCTCTACCTAACACACTGTCTAACCTGTACAGCTCTCTAACTAACACACTGTCTAACCTGTACAGCTCTACCTAACACACTGTCTAACCTGTACAGCTCTACCTAACACAGTGTCTAACCTGTAAAGCCTCTACCTAAAACACTGGCTAACCTATACAGCTCTACCTAACACACTGTCTAACCTGTACAGCCTCTACCTAACACAGTGTCTAACCTGTACAGCTCTACCTAACACACTGTCTAACCTGTAAAACCTCCACCTAACACACTGTCTAGCCTGTACAGCCTCCACCTAACACACTGTCTAACCTGTACAGCCTCCACCTAACACACTGTCTAACCTATACAGCTCTACCTAACACACTGTCTAACCTGTACAGCTCTACCTAACACACTGTCTAACCTGTAAAGCCTCCAACTAACACACTGTCTAACCTGTACAGCCTCTACCTAACACACTGTCTAACCTGTACAGCTCTCTACCTAACACAATGTCTAACCTGTACAGCTCTACCTAACACACTGTCTAACCTGTAAAGCCTCCACCTAACACACGGTCTAACCTGTACAGCCTCTACCTAACACACTGTCTAACCTGTACAGCTCTCTACCTAACACACTGTCTAACCTGTACAGCCTCTACCTAACACACTGTCTAACCTAACACACTGTCTAACCTGTACAGCCTCTACCTAACAAACTGTCTAACCTGTACAGCTCTCTACCTAACACACTGTCTAACCTGTACAGCTCTCTAACTAACACACTGTCTAACCTGTACAGCTCTATACCTAACACACTGTCTAACCTGTACAGCTCTCTACCTAACACACTGTCTAACCTGTACAGCTCTCTACCTAACACAATGTCTAACCTGTACAGCTCTACCTAACACACTGTCTAACCTGTACAGCTCTCTACCTAACACACTGTCTAACCTGTACAGCTCTCTACCTAACACACTGTCTAACCTGTACAGCCTCTACCTAACACACTGTCTAACCTGTACAGCTCTACCTAACACACTGTCTAACCTGTACAGCTCCACCTAACACACTGTCTAACCTGTACAGCCTCTACCTAACACACTGTCTAACCTGTACAGCCTCTACCTAACAAACTGTCTAACCTGTACAGCTCTACCTAACACACTCTCTAACCTATACAGCTCTACCTAACACACTGTCTAACCTGTTCAGCTTCTACCTAACACACTGTCTAACCTGTACAGCCTATACCTAACACAATGTCTAACCTGTACAGCTCCACCTAACACACTGTCTAACCTAGACAGCCTCTACCTAACACACTCTAACCTAGACAGCCTCTACCTAACACACTGGCTAACCTATACAGCTCCACCTAACACACTGTCTAACCTGTACAGCCTCTACCTAACACAGTGTCTAACCTGTACAGCTCTACCTAACACACTGTCTAACCTGTAAAGCCTCCACCTAACACACTGTCTAACCTGTACATCCTCTACCTAACGCAATGTCTAACCTGTACAGCTCTACCTAACACACTGTCTAACCTGTAAAGCCTCCACCTAACACACTGTCTAACCTGTACAGTCTCTACCTAACACACTGTCTAACCTGTACAGCTCTCTACCTAACACACTGTCTAACCTGTACAGCCTCTTCCTAACACACTGTCTAACCTGTACAGCTCCACCTAACACACTGTCTAACCTGTACAGCCTCTACCTAACACACTGTCTAACCTGTACAGCCTCTACCTAACAAACTGTCTAACCTGTACAGCTCTACCTAACACACTCTCTAACCTATACAGCTCTACCTAACACACTGTCTAACCTGTTCAGCCTCTACCTAACACACTGTCTAACCTGTACAGCCTATACCTAACACACTGTCTAACCTAGACAGCCTCTACCTAACACACTGTCTAACCTAGACAGCCTCTACCTAACACACTCTAACCTAGACAGCCTCTACCTAACACACTCTAACCTAGACAGCCTCTACCTAACACACTGTCTAACCTGTACAGCTCTACCTAACACACAGTCTAACCTGTACAGCTCTCTACCTAACACACTGTCTAACCTGTACAGCTCTCTAACTAACACACTGTCTAACCTGTACAGCTCTACCTAACACACTGTCTAACCTGTACAGCTCTACCTAACACAGTGTCTAACCTGTAAAGCCTCTACCTAAAACACTGGCTAACCTATACAGCTCTACCTAACACACTGTCTAACCTGTACAGCCTCTACCTAACACAGTGTCTAACCTGTACAGCTCTACCTAACACACTGTCTAACCTGTAAAACCTCCACCTAACACACTGTCTAGCCTGTACAGCCTCCACCTAACACACTGTCTAACCTGTACAGCCTCCACCTAACACACTGTCTAACCTATACAGCTCTACCTAACACACTGTCTAACCTGTACAGCTCTACCTAACACACTGTCTAACCTGTAAAGCCTCCAACTAACACACTGTCTAACCTGTACAGCCTCTACCTAACACACTGTCTAACCTGTACAGCTCTCTACCTAACACAATGTCTAACCTGTACAGCTCTACCTAACACACTGTCTAACCTGTAAAGCCTCCACCTAACACACGGTCTAACCTGTACAGCCTCTACCTAACACACTGTCTAACCTGTACAGCTCTCTACCTAACACACTGTCTAACCTGTACAGCCTCTACCTAACACACTGTCTAACCTAACACACTGTCTAACCTGTACAGCCTCTACCTAACAAACTGTCTAACCTGTACAGCTCTCTACCTAACACACTGTCTAACCTGTACAGCTCTCTAACTAACACACTGTCTAACCTGTACAGCTCTATACCTAACACACTGTCTAACCTGTACAGCTCTCTACCTAACACACTGTCTAACCTGTACAGCTCTCTACCTAACACAATGTCTAACCTGTACAGCTCTACCTAACACACTGTCTAACCTGTACAGCTCTCTACCTAACACACTGTCTAACCTGTACAGCTCTCTACCTAACACACTGTCTAACCTGTACAGCCTCTACCTAACACACTGTCTAACCTGTACAGCTCTACCTAACACACTGTCTAACCTGTACAGCTCCACCTAACACACTGTCTAACCTGTACAGCCTCTACCTAACACACTGTCTAACCTGTACAGCCTCTACCTAACAAACTGTCTAACCTGTACAGCTCTACCTAACACACTCTCTAACCTATACAGCTCTACCTAACACACTGTCTAACCTGTTCAGCTTCTACCTAACACACTGTCTAACCTGTACAGCCTATACCTAACACAATGTCTAACCTGTACAGCTCCACCTAACACACTGTCTAACCTAGACAGCCTCTACCTAACACACTCTAACCTAGACAGCCTCTACCTAACACACTGGCTAACCTATACAGCTCCACCTAACACACTGTCTAACCTGTACAGCCTCTACCTAACACAGTGTCTAACCTGTACAGCTCTACCTAACACACTGTCTAACCTGTAAAGCCTCCACCTAACACACTGTCTAACCTGTACATCCTCTACCTAACGCAATGTCTAACCTGTACAGCTCTACCTAACACACTGTCTAACCTGTAAAGCCTCCACCTAACACACTGTCTAACCTGTACAGTCTCTACCTAACACACTGTCTAACCTGTACAGCTCTCTACCTAACACACTGTCTAACCTGTACAGCCTCTTCCTAACACACTGTCTAACCTGTACAGCTCCACCTAACACACTGTCTAACCTGTACAGCCTCTACCTAACACACTGTCTAACCTGTACAGCCTCTACCTAACAAACTGTCTAACCTGTACAGCTCTACCTAACACACTCTCTAACCTATACAGCTCTACCTAACACACTGTCTAACCTGTTCAGCCTCTACCTAACACACTGTCTAACCTGTACAGCCTATACCTAACACACTGTCTAACCTAGACAGCCTCTACCTAACACACTGTCTAACCTAGACAGCCTCTACCTAACACACTCTAACCTAGACAGCCTCTACCTAACACACTCTAACCTAGACAGCCTCTACCTAACACACTGTCTAACCTGTACAGCTCTACCTAACACACAGTCTAACCTGTACAGCTCTCTACCTAACACACTGTCTAACCTGTACAGCTCTCTACCTAACACAATGTCTAACCTGTACAGCTCTACCTAACACACTGTCTAACCTGTACAGCTCTCTACCTAACACACTGTCTAACCTGTACAGCTCTCTACCTAACACACTGTCTAACCTGTACAGCCTCTACCTAACACACTGTCTAACCTGTACAGCTCTACCTAACACACTGTCTAACCTGTACAGCTCCACCTAACACACTGTCTAACCTGTACAGCCTCTACCTAACACACTGTCTAACCTGTACAGCCTCTACCTAACAAACTGTCTAACCTGTACAGCTCTACCTAACACACTCTCTAACCTATACAGCTCTACCTAACACACTGTCTAACCTGTTCAGCTTCTACCTAACACACTGTCTAACCTGTACAGCCTATACCTAACACAATGTCTAACCTGTACAGCTCCACCTAACACACTGTCTAACCTAGACAGCCTCTACCTAACACACTCTAACCTAGACAGCCTCTACCTAACACACTGGCTAACCTATACAGCTCCACCTAACACACTGTCTAACCTGTACAGCCTCTACCTAACACAGTGTCTAACCTGTACAGCTCTACCTAACACACTGTCTAACCTGTAAAGCCTCCACCTAACACACTGTCTAACCTGTACATCCTCTACCTAACGCAATGTCTAACCTGTACAGCTCTACCTAACACACTGTCTAACCTGTAAAGCCTCCACCTAACACACTGTCTAACCTGTACAGTCTCTACCTAACACACTGTCTAACCTGTACAGCTCTCTACCTAACACACTGTCTAACCTGTACAGCCTCTTCCTAACACACTGTCTAACCTGTACAGCTCCACCTAACACACTGTCTAACCTGTACAGCCTCTACCTAACACACTGTCTAACCTGTACAGCCTCTACCTAACAAACTGTCTAACCTGTACAGCTCTACCTAACACACTCTCTAACCTATACAGCTCTACCTAACACACTGTCTAACCTGTTCAGCCTCTACCTAACACACTGTCTAACCTGTACAGCCTATACCTAACACACTGTCTAACCTAGACAGCCTCTACCTAACACACTGTCTAACCTAGACAGCCTCTACCTAACACACTCTAACCTAGACAGCCTCTACCTAACACACTCTAACCTAGACAGCCTCTACCTAACACACTGTCTAACCTGTACAGCTCTACCTAACACACAGTCTAACCTGTACAGCTCTCTACCTAACACACTGTCTAACCTGTACAGCTCTCTACCTAACACAATGTCTAACCTGTACAGCTCTACCTAACACACTGTCTAACCTGTACAGCTCTCTACCTAACACACTGTCTAACCTGTACAGCTCTCTACCTAACACACTGTCTAACCTGTACAGCCTCTACCTAACACACTGTCTAACCTGTACAGCTCTACCTAACACACTGTCTAACCTGTACAGCTCCACCTAACACACTGTCTAACCTGTACAGCCTCTACCTAACACACTGTCTAACCTGTACAGCCTCTACCTAACAAACTGTCTAACCTGTACAGCTCTACCTAACACACTCTCTAACCTATACAGCTCTACCTAACACACTGTCTAACCTGTTCAGCTTCTACCTAACACACTGTCTAACCTGTACAGCCTATACCTAACACAATGTCTAACCTGTACAGCTCCACCTAACACACTGTCTAACCTAGACAGCCTCTACCTAACACACTCTAACCTAGACAGCCTCTACCTAACACACTGGCTAACCTATACAGCTCCACCTAACACACTGTCTAACCTGTACAGCCTCTACCTAACACAGTGTCTAACCTGTACATCTCTACCTAACACACTGTCTAACCTGTAAAGCCTCCACCTAACACACTGTCTAACCTGTACATCCTCTACCTAACGCAATGTCTAACCTGTACAGCTCTACCTAACACACTGTCTAACCTGTAAAGCCTCCACCTAACACACTGTCTAACCTGTACAGTCTCTACCTAACACACTGTCTAACCTGTACAGCTCTCTACCTAACACACTGTCTAACCTGTACAGCCTCTTCCTAACACACTGTCTAACCTGTACAGCTCTACCTAACACACTGTCTAACCTGTACAGCCTCCACCTAACACACTGTCTAACCTGTACAGCCTCTACCTTACACACTGTCTAACCTGTACAGCCTCTACCTAACAAACTGTCTAACCTGTACAGCTCTACCTAACACACTCTCTAACCTATACAGCTCTACCTAACACACTGTCTAACCTGTTCAGCCTCTACCTAACACACTGTCTAACCTGTACAGCCTATACCTAACACACTGTCTAACCTATACAGCTCTACCTAACACACTCTCTAACCTATACAGCTCTACCTAACACACTGTCTAACCTGTTCAGCTTCTACCTAACACACTGTCTAACCTGTACAGCCTATACCTAACACAATGTCTAACCTGTACAGCTCCACCTAACACACTGTCTAACCTAGACAGCCTCTACCTAACACACTCTAACCTAGACAGCCTCTACCTAACACACTGGCTAACCTATACAGCTCCACCTAACACACTGTCTAACCTGTACAGCCTCTACCTAACACAGTGTCTAACCTGTACAGCTCTACCTAACACACTGTCTAACCTGTAAAGCCTCCACCTAACACACTGTCTAACCTGTACATCCTCTACCTAACGCAATGTCTAACCTGTACAGCTCTACCTAACACACTGTCTAACCTGTAAAGCCTCCACCTAACACACTGTCTAACCTGTACAGTCTCTACCTAACACACTGTCTAACCTGTACAGCTCTCTACCTAACACACTGTCTAACCTGTACAGCCTCTTCCTAACACACTGTCTAACCTGTACAGCTCCACCTAACACACTGTCTAACCTGTACAGCCTCTACCTAACACACTGTCTAACCTGTACAGCCTCTACCTAACAAACTGTCTAACCTGTACAGCTCTACCTAACACACTCTCTAACCTATACAGCTCTACCTAACACACTGTCTAACCTGTTCAGCCTCTACCTAACACACTGTCTAACCTGTACAGCCTATACCTAACACACTGTCTAACCTAGACAGCCTCTACCTAACACACTGTCTAACCTAGACAGCCTCTACCTAACACACTCTAACCTAGACAGCCTCTACCTAACACACTCTAACCTAGACAGCCTCTACCTAACACACTGTCTAACCTGTACAGCTCTACCTAACACACAGTCTAACCTGTACAGCTCTCTACCTAACACACTGTCTAACCTGTACAGCTCTCTACCTAACACAATGTCTAACCTGTACAGCTCTACCTAACACACTGTCTAACCTGTACAGCTCTCTACCTAACACACTGTCTAACCTGTACAGCTCTCTACCTAACACACTGTCTAACCTGTACAGCCTCTACCTAACACACTGTCTAACCTGTACAGCTCTACCTAACACACTGTCTAACCTGTACAGCTCCACCTAACACACTGTCTAACCTGTACAGCCTCTACCTAACACACTGTCTAACCTGTACAGCCTCTACCTAACAAACTGTCTAACCTGTACAGCTCTACCTAACACACTCTAACCTAGACAGCCTCTACCTAACACACTGGCTAACCTATACAGCTCCACCTAACACACTGTCTAACCTGTACAGCCTCTACCTAACACAGTGTCTAACCTGTACATCTCTACCTAACACACTGTCTAACCTGTAAAGCCTCCACCTAACACACTGTCTAACCTGTACATCCTCTACCTAACGCAATGTCTAACCTGTACAGCTCTACCTAACACACTGTCTAACCTGTAAAGCCTCCACCTAACACACTGTCTAACCTGTACAGTCTCTACCTAACACACTGTCTAACCTGTACAGCTCTCTACCTAACACACTGTCTAACCTGTACAGCCTCTTCCTAACACACTGTCTAACCTGTACAGCTCTACCTAACACACTGTCTAACCTGTACAGCTCCACCTAACACACTGTCTAACCTGTACAGCCTCTACCTAACAAACTGTCTAACCTGTACAGCTCTACCTAACACACTCTCTAACCTATACAGCTCTACCTAACACACTGTCTAACCTGTTCAGCCTCTACCTAACACACTGTCTAACCTGTACAGCCTATACCTAACACACTGTCTAACCTAGACAGCCTCTACCTAACACACTGTCTAACCTAGACAGCCTCTACCTAACACACTCTAACCTAGACAGCCTCTACCTAACACACTCTAACCTAGACAGCCTCTACCTAACACACTGTCTAACCTGTACAGCTCTACCTAACACACAGTCTAACCTGTACAGCTCTCTACCTAACACACTGTCTAACCTGTACAGCTCTACCTAACAAACTGTCTAACCTGTACAGCTCTCTACCTAACACAATGTCTAACCTGTACAGCTCTCTACCTAACACACTGTCTAACCTGTACAGCTCTCTACCTAACACACTGTCTAACCTGTACAGCTCTCTGCCTAACACACTGTCTAACATGTACAGCTCTCTACCTAACACACTGTCTAACCTGTACAGCTCTCTACCTAACACACTGTCTAACCTGTACAGCTCTACCTAACACACTCTCTAACCTATACAGCTCTACCTAACACACTGTCTAACCTGTTCAGCCTCTACCTAACACACTGTCTAACCTGTACAGCCTATACCTAACACACTGTCTAACCTAGACAGCCTCTACCTAACACACTGTCTAACCTAGACAGCCTCTACCTAACACACTCTAACCTAGACAGCCTCTACCTAACACACTCTAACCTAGACAGCCTCTACCTAACACACTGTCTAACCTGTACAGCTCTACCTAACACACAGTCTAACCTGTACAGCTCTCTACCTAACACACTGTCTAACCTGTACAGCTCTACCTAACAAACTGTCTAACCTGTACAGCTCTCTACCTAACACAATGTCTAACCTGTACAGCTCTCTACCTAACACACTGTCTAACCTGTACAGCTCTCTACCTAACACACTGTCTAACCTGTACAGCTCTCTGCCTAACACACTGTCTAACATGTACAGCTCTCTACCTAACACACTGTCTAACCTGTACAGCTCTCTACCTAACACACTGTCTAACCTGTACAGCTCTACCTAACACACTGTCTAACCTGTACATCTCTTTACCTAACACAATGTCTAACCTGTACAGCTCTACCTAACACACTGTCTAACCTGTACAGCTCTCTACCTAACACACTGTCTAACCTGTACAGCTCTACCTAACACACTGTCTAACCTGTACATCTCTCTACCTAACACAATGTCTAACCTGTACAGATCTACCTAACACACTGTCTAACCTGTACAGCTCTCTACCTAACACACTGTCTAACCTGTACAGCTCTACCTAACACACTGTCTAACCTGTACATCTCTCTACCTAACACAATGTCTAACCTGTACAGCTCTACCTAACACACTGTCTAACCTGTACAGCTCTCTACCTAACAAACTGTCTAACCTGTACATCTCTCTACCTAACACAATGTCTAACCTGTACAGCTCTACCTAACACACTGTCTAACCTGTACAGCTCTACCTAACACACTGTCTAACCTGTACAGCTCTACCTAACAAACTGTCTAACCTGTACAGCTCTCTACCTAACACAATGTCTAACCTGTACAGCTCTCTACCTAACACACTGTCTAACCTGTACAGCTCTCTACCTAACAAACTGTCTAACCTGTACAGCTCTCTACCTAACACACTGTCTAACCTGTACAGCTCTACCTAACACACTGTCTAACCTGTACAGCTCTCTACCTAACACACTGTCTAACCTGTACAGCTCTCTACCTAACACACTGTCTAACCTGTACAGCCTCTACCTAACACACTGTCTAACCTGTACAGCCTCTACCTAACACACTGTCTAATCTATACAGCTCTACCTAACACACTGACTAACCTGTAAAGCCTCTACCTAACACACTGTCTATCCTGTAAAGCCTCTACCTAACACACTGGCTAACCTATACAGCTCTCTACCTAACATACTGCCTTACCTGTACAGCCTCTACCTAACACACTGTCTAACCTGTATAGCTCTACCTAACACAATGTCTAACCTGTACAGCTCTACCTAACACACGGTCTAACCTGTACAGCCTCTACCTAACACACTGTCTAACCTGTACAGTCTCTACCTAACACACTGTCTAACCTGTACAGCTCTACCTAACAAACTGTCTAACCTGTACAGCCTCTACCTAACAAACTGTCTAACCTGTACAGCTCTCTACCTAACACACTGTCTAACCTGTATAGCTCTCTACCTAATACACTGTCTAACCTGTACAGCCTCTACCTAACACAGTGTCTAACCTGTACAGCTCTACCTAACACACTGTCTAACCTGTAAAGCCTCCACCTAACACACTGTCTAACCTGTACAGCCTCTACCTAACACAATGTCTAACCTGTACAGCTCTCTACCTAACACACTGTCTAACCTGTAAAGCCTCCACCTAACACACGGTCTAACCTGTACAGCTCTCTACCTAACACACTGTCTAACCTGTACAGCCTCTACCTAACACACTGTCTAACCTAACACACTGTCTAACCTGTACAGCCTCTACCTAACACACTTTCTAAACTTTACAGCCTCTACCTAACAAACTGTCTAACCTGTACAGCTCTCTACCTAACACACTGTCTAACCTGTACAGCCTCTACCTAACACACTGTCTAACCTGTACAGCTCTACCTAACACACTGTCTAACCTGTACAGCTCCACCTAACACACTGTCTAACCTGTACAGCCTCTACCTAACACAGTGTCTAACCTGTACAGCTCTACCTAACACACTGTCTAACCTGTAAAGCCTACACCTAACACACTGTCTAACATGTACAGCCTCTACCTAACACAATGTCTAACCTGTACAGCTCTACCTAACACACTGTCTAACCTGTAAAGCCTCCACCTAACACACTGTCTAACCTGTACAGCCTCTACCTAACACACTGTCTAACCTGTACAGCTCTCTACCTTACACACTGTCTAACCTGTACAGCCTCTACCTAACACACTGTCTAACCTAACACACTGTCTAACCTGTACAGCCTCTACCTATCACACTGTCTAAACTTTACAGCCTCTACCTAACAAACTGTCTAACCTGTACAGCTCTCTACCTAACACACTGTCTAACCTGTACAGCCTCTACCTAACACACTGTCTAACCTTTACAGCTCTACCTAACAAACTGTCTAACCTGTACAGCTCTCTACCTAACACACTGTCTAACCTGTACAGCCTCTACCTAACACACTGTCTAACCTGTACAGCTCTACCTAACACACTGTCTAACCTGTACAGCTTCAACTAACACACTGTCTAACCTGTACAGCCTCTACCTAACACACTGTCTAACCTGTACAGCCTCTACCTAACAAACTGTCTAACCTGTACAGCTCTACCTAACACACTCTCTAACCTATACAGCTCTACCTAACACACTGTCTAACCTGTTCAGCCTCTACCTAACACACTGTCTAACCTGTACAGCCTATACCTAACACACTGTCTAACCTAGACAGCCTCTACCTAACACACTGTCTAACCTAGACAGCCTCTACCTAACACACTCTTACCTAGACAGCCTCTACCTAACACACTGTCTAACCTGTACAGCTCTACCTAACACACTGTCTAACCTGTACAGACTCTACCTAACACACTGTCTAACCTGTACAGCTCCACCTAACACAATGTCTAACCTGTAAAGCCTCTACCTAACACACTGTCTAACCTGTACAGCCTCTACCTAACAAACTGTCTAACCTGTACAGCTCTACCTAACACACTCTCTAACCTATACAGCTCTACCTAACACAGTGTCTAACCTGTACAGCTCTACCTAACACACTGTCTAACCTGTACAGCCTCTACCTAACACACTGTCTAACCTGTAAAGCCTCCACCTAACACACTGTCTAACCTGTACAGCCTCTACCTAACACACTGTCTAACTTGTACAGCTCTCTACCTAACACACTGTCTAACCTGTACAGCCTCTACCTAACACACTGTCTAACCTAACACACTGTCTAATCTGTACAGCCTCTACGTAACACACTGTCTAACCTTTACAGCCTCTACCTAACAAACTGTCTAACCTGTACAGCTCTCTACCTAACACACTGTCTAACCTGTACAGCCTCTACCTAACACACTGTCTAACCTGTACAGCTCTACCTAACACACTGTCTAACCTGTACAGCTCCACCTAACACACTGTCTAACCTGTACAGCCTCTACCTAACACACTGTCTAACCTGTACAGCCTCTACCTAACAAACTGTCTAACCTGTACAGCTCTACCTAACACACTCTCTAACCTATACAGCTCTTCCTAACACACTGTCTAACCTGTTCAGCCTCTACCTAACACACTGTCTAACCTGTACAGCCTATACCTAACACACTGTCTAACCTAGACAGCCTCTACCTAACACACTGTCTAACCTAGACAGCCTCTACCTAACACACTCTAACCTAGACAGCCTCTACCTAACACACTGTCTAACCTGTACAGCTCTACCTAACACACTGTCTAACCTGTACAGCTCTCTACCTAACACACTGTCTAACCTGTACAGCCTCTACCTAACACACTGTCTAACGTGTACAGCTCTACCTAACACACTGTCTAACCTGTAAAGCCTCTACCTAACACACTGGCTAACCTAACACACTGTCTAACCTGTACAGCCTCTACCTAACACAATGTCTAACCTGTACAGCCTCTACCTAACACACTGTCTAACCTGTACAGCTCTACCTAACACACTGTCTAACCTGTACAGCTCCACCTAACACACTGTCTAACCTGTACAGCCTCTACCTAACACACTGTCTAACCTGTACAGCCTCTACCTAACAAACTGTCTAACCTGTACAGCTCTACCTAACACACTCTCTAACCTATACAGCTCTTCCTAACACACTGTCTAACCTGTTCAGCCTCTACCTAACACACTGTCTAACCTGTACAGCCTATACCTAACACACTGTCTAACCTAGACAGCCTCTACCTAACACACTGTCTAACCTAGACAGCCTCTACCTAACACACTCTAACCTAGACAGCCTCTACCTAACACACTGTCTAACCTGTACAGCTCTACCTAACACACTGTCTAACCTGTACAGCTCTCTACCTAACACACTGTCTAACCTGTACAGCCTCTACCTAACACACTGTCTAACGTGTACAGCTCTACCTAACACACTGTCTAACCTGTAAAGCCTCTACCTAACACACTGGCTAACCTAACACACTGTCTAACCTGTACAGCCTCTACCTAACACACTGTCTAACCTGTACAGCCTCTACCTAACAAACGGTCTAACCTGTACAGCTCTCTACCTAATACACTGCCGAACCTGTACAGCTCTCTACCTAACACACTGCCTAACCTATACAGCTCTACCTAACACACTCTCTAACCTATACAGCTCTACCTAACACACTGTCTAACCTATACAGCTCTACATAACACACAGTCTAACCTGTACAGCCTCTACCTAACACACTGTCTAACCTGTACAGCCTCTACCTAACACACTGTCTAACCTAGACAGCCTCTACCTAACACACTGTCTAACCTAGACAGCCTCTACCTAACACACTCTAACCTAGACAGCCTCTACCTAACACACTGTCTAACCTGTACAGCTCTACCTAACACACTGTCTAACTTGTACAGCCTCTACCTAACACACTGTCTAACCTGTACAGCTCTACCTAACACACTGTCTAACCTGTACAGCCTCTACCTAACACACTGTCTAACCTGTACCTCCTCTACCTAACACACTGTCTAACCTGTACAGCTCTCTACCTAACACACTGTCTAACCTGTACCTCCTCTACCTAACACACTGTCTAACATGTACAGCTCTACCTAACACACTGTCTAACCTGTACAGCCTCTACCTAACACACTGTCTAACCTGTACAGCCTCTACCTAACACACTGTCTAACCTGTACAGCCTCTATCTAACACACTGTCTAACCTGTACAGCCTCTACCTAACACACTGTCTAACCTGTACATACTCTACCTAACACACTGTCTAACCTGTACAGCTCTACCTAACACACTGTCTAACCTGTACCTCCTCTACCTAACACACTGTCTAACCTGTACAGCTCTACCTAACACACTGTCTAACCTGTACAGTCTCTACCTAACACACTGTCTAACCTGTACAGCTCTACCTAACAAACTGTCTAACCTGTACAGTCTCTACCTAACAAACTGTCTAACCTGTACAGTCTCTACCTAACACACTGTCTAACCTGTACAGCCTCTACCTAACACACTGTCTAACCTTTACAGTCTCTACCTAACAAACTGTCTAACCTGTACAGTCTCTACCTAACACACTGTCTAACCTGTACAGCCTCTACCTAACACACTGTCTAACCTGTACAGTCTCTACCTAACACACTGTCTAACCTGTACAGCTCTCTACCTAACAAACTGTCTAACCTGTACAGTCTCTACCTAACACACTGTCTAACCTGTACAGCCTCTACCTAACACACTGTCTAACCTTTACAGTCTCTACCTAACAAACTGTCTAACCTGTACAGTCTCTACCTAACACACTGTCTAACCTGTACAGCCTCTACCTAACACACTGTCTAACCTGTACAGTCTCTACCTAACACACTGTCTAACCTGTACAGCTCTCTACCTAACACACGGTCTAACCTGTACAGCTCTCTACCTAATACACTGTCTAACCTGTACAGCCTATACCTAACACACTGTCTAACCTAGACAGCCTCTACCTAACACACTGTCTAACCTAGACAGCCTCTACCTAACACACTCTAACCTAGACAGCCTCTACCTAACACACTGTCTAACCTGTACAGCTCTACCTAACACACTGTCTAACCTGTACAGCTCTCTACCTAACACACTGTCTAACCTGTACAGCCTCTACCTAACACACTGTCTAACGTGTACAGCTCTACCTAACACACTGTCTAACCTGTAAAGCCTCTACCTAACACACTGGCTAACCTAACACACTGTCTAACCTGTACAGCCTCTACCTAACACACTGTCTAACCTGTACAGCCTCTACCTAACAAACGGTCTAACCTGTACAGCTCTCTACCTAATACACTGCCGAACCTGTACAGCTCTCTACCTAACACACTGCCTAACCTATACAGCTCTACCTAACACACTCTCTAACCTATACAGCTCTACCTAACACACTGTCTAACCTATACAGCTCTACATAACACACAGTCTAACCTGTACAGCCTCTACCTAACACACTGTCTAACCTGTACAGCCTCTACCTAACACACTGTCTAACCTAGACAGCCTCTACCTAACACACTGTCTAACCTAGACAGCCTCTACCTAACACACTCTAACCTAGACAGCCTCTACCTAACACACTGTCTAACCTGTACAGCTCTACCTAACACACTGTCTAACCTGTACAGCCTCTACCTAACACACTGTCTAACCTGTACAGCTCTACCTAACACACTGTCTAACCTGTACAGCCTCTACCTAACACACTGTCTAACCTGTACCTCCTCTACCTAACACACTGTCTAACCTGTACAGCTCTCTACCTAACACACTGTCTAACCTGTACCTCCTCTACCTAACACACTGTCTAACATGTACAGCTCTACCTAACACACTGTCTAACCTGTACAGCCTCTACCTAACACACTGTCTAACCTGTACAGCCTCTACCTAACACACTGTCTAACCTGTACAGCCTCTATCTAACACACTGTCTAACCTGTACAGCCTCTACCTAACACACTGTCTAACCTGTACAGACTCTACCTAACACACTGTCTAACCTGTACAGCTCTACCTAACACACTGTCTAACCTGTACCTCCTCTACCTAACACACTGTCTAACCTGTACAGCTCTACCTAACACACTGTCTAACCTGTACAGTCTCTACCTAACACACTGTCTAACCTGTACAGCTCTACCTAACAAACTGTCTAACCTGTACAGTCTCTACCTAACAAACTGTCTAACCTGTACAGTCTCTACCTAACACACTGTCTAACCTGTACAGCCTCTACCTAACACACTGTCTAACCTTTACAGTCTCTACCTAACAAACTGTCTAACCTGTACAGTCTCTACCTAACACACTGTCTAACCTGTACAGCCTCTACCTAACACACTGTCTAACCTGTACAGTCTCTACCTAACACACTGTCTAACCTGTACAGCTCTCTACCTAACAAACTGTCTAACCTGTACAGTCTCTACCTAACACACTGTCTAACCTGTACAGCCTCTACATAACACACTGTCTAACCTTTACAGTCTCTACCTAACAAACTGTCTAACCTGTACAGTCTCTACCTAACACACTGTCTAACCTGTACAGCCTCTACCTAACACACTGTCTAACCTGTACAGTCTCTACCTAACACACTGTCTAACCTGTACAGCTCTCTACCTAACACACGGTCTAACCTGTACAGCTCTCTACCTAATACACTGTCTAACCTGTACAGTCTCTACCTAACACTCTGTAGTGGTCACGCTTCTTACAGCCTGGTCTTCATCACTCTGCAGTCACACATAGCCAACAGGCTGATGCTATACATGTAGATCTAACATCTTCTTTTCAACACCACAGCAGCTTTACAGTGCAACAGCAGGGGGAAAAGAAAAACGGAACGAAATTTTCAATTAACCTCCTTTGATCGGCTCCTGAAGTGTGGATATGAAACGTTCCGCTAGCTAACGATGCGTATCATTTCCAATTTGCGGTCCAGTTATCTGGAGTTCATCCGGGCTGATCGCACAGCTACTCATTCCAAGTGGGATTAGATGTGTGGAATATATATTTTGCACCATGATCATCATCCTACACGCTGGATTAAGAGCAGAGGCCAGGTTCTCGCTCTCAAAATGACATGAACAGGGAATCATCACCAGGGAACTAAAGGAACTCTGGGGTATTGAACCATGTCCCTGAACTCTGGGGTATTGAACCATGTCCCTGAACTCTGGGGTATTGAACCATGTCCCTGAACTCTGGGGTATTGAACCATGTCCCTGAACTCTGGGGTATTGAACCATGTCCCTGAACTCTGGGGTATTGAACATTGTCCCTGAACTCTGGGGTATTGAACATTGTCCCTGAACTCTGGGGTATTGCACCATGTCCCTGAACTCTGGGGTATTGAACCATGTCCCTGAACACTTGGGTGTTGAACCGTGTCGTTGAACACTGGGGTATTGAACCATGTCCCTGAACACTTGGGTGTTGAACCGTGTCGCTGAACACTTGGGTATTGAACCGTGTCCCTGAACACTGCTGGTCAGATAGTCTTTTGACCTCTAGAAACTGATCTGATTGTTTTCTTAAGGGGAAGCTTTTCAAATTCAGTATGTCTTGCTGTAATTGAAAGATTGTCTTTGAACATGTGATTCTGGCAGACAGACATGCTGCAGTGATCAATTGTTATGGTAGATACAAATATATCAAATAAACTGGGTTGTTTTTTTACCATTGTTTGTGTTCATTCAGCATTATATCGAATCATTATACATTAGCAGATATCATAAATGTCTGTGACTTATCGTGCCAATATGCAAGCATAGATATCAGTCAGTTAGATGTGCGACAATTCAAACTACTGTACTATAAGCACCTCTGTACTTAGTGGGATCAATCCTAACTGTTTCAACGCTACAAACAGGAGGCCGAGGAAAGAGCAGAGGAGCGTTGTTGCTATGGTCTTTACTTACAGTAAGACTGGAGACCATGACATAGCTAATGTTCTTAATCTGGTTAAAGACCATTAGACAGACTGAGAGGTAGCGATAATGAATTAGAGACAATAAAGCAGCTTTTAAACAGACCCTGTTAGGTGTAACGCTAGGTAGCAGGCTAGCCTATGTAGCACTCACTGAGTACTCCGGCTCTGTGCTAATGATGAGACCAGGGGTTCATTTCCACACAGGTCGATATTGGCTGGATGCAGTGGATAGTTTGGAATGTCTAAATGATCTGTACTGAACTTCCCGCTGGCTCTGATGTGATTGTAATTTGAGCTTATTGTAATTCGATTTCACACTTCTCCCTTTATCTGACTTTCGGTGTTATGAACCAATGAGTTCAGAATGCATGTACGCATGTCAAGTATTTTGACTTTGATGCCCTGTGTTAAGTTGGAATCTGTGAGAGAAGTAGTGCGCTGGGCTAAAATATAGTTCAGTAGGATAAAGAGTGGATGATGCAACTGATAGCGGCGTAGGGTGAGTTACAATGGCCTGTTTCTGTGAACAATAACTATCTTCCTAATTGACTGTTACTCTCTCTCTCTCTCTCTCTCTCTCTCTCTCTCTCTCTCTCTCTCTCTCTCTCTCTCTCTCTCTGTCTCTCTCTACCTCTCCCCCTCTCTCTCTCTCTCTCTCTACCTCTCCCTCTCTCTCTCCCTTTCTCTCTCTCTCTGTCTCTCTAGCTCTCTCTCTCTCTGTCTGTCTCTCTCTCTACCTCTCCCTCTCTCTCTCTCTACCTCTCCCTCTCTCTCTCTCCCTCTCTCCCTCTCTCTCTCTCCCTCTCTCTCTCTCTCTACCTCTCCCTCTCTTTCTCTCTCTCTCTCTCTCTCTCTCTGTCTCTCTAGCTCTCTCTCTCTCTATCTGTCTCTCTCTCTCTCTCTAGCTCTCTCTCTCTCTCTGTCTCTCTCTCCACCATGAAGTCTCCATGTCAGTCAATTAAGCACCCTGAGTCCTCTTTAGATCAGCCAGAGATACTTGCTTCTGTTGGTTTGAAAGACAGAGGCACAAAAGACTCTCTTTCAAAGAGGCTTCTCACAGAGAACCACAGTCTCTAATTGCCTGTCTCAGTAGGGTCTCCTTGAAAATCGGCCTATTCTGAGAGATTGGAAGCAATAAACAATACTGTTATGAATAAAACATTAATCACAATTGTTCCATGTCAGGAAATATAAACAAATTATTGCCTTTTGTAAATATTTTATGCATGGCTTTCCCGTCTCTCTCTTGCCTTGTGGCCCTGAGAGTTGAAAGACGCTCCTTCGCCTGTTCCTGCGTTTTGTTAAACATTAATAAGGTGAGCGCCAAAGAAACGTCTTTCATCTTCAGGGCTCCTATCTGTTCTCTGTTCCTCTCCTTCACTATCCTCTACTCCTCTCCCTCTCCCCTCTCACCTCTCTGCTCCCTTACCCTCTCATCTTTATCCCCTCTTATTTCTCCTAATTTCATCTCCCCTCTCTGCTACTCTAATCTCTTCCCTCCTGTTCCCTCCTGTTCTCTGCTTTCCCCGTTCTCTATTTTGCTCTTCTCTTTTCTTTCTTCTCCTACTCACCTGTGCTGACTGATTGTGCCATCACCCTGTGTTCCCCCCAGTGAATCATCTCAGATCTAGGTTACTCAAATTAAATTTAAATCTCATTTTCCGCAGCTTTTTCTGTTTCTGCACATCTTTCCTCACGCCATCCTCAGGTAACCAAGCCTCTGCTGAGACAAAATATCTTGGTAGCGTTTTGATAGGATTCCAAATTATCTCTGAGCCCTCAATACCTTATATATACATATTTAATGTATATATATATTTCCAGGGCCTTCGGAAAGTATTCAGACCCTTTGACTTTTTCCACAATTTGTTAGGTTACAGCCTTATTCTAAAATAATACACACAATACCCCATAATAACAAAACAAAAACAGGTTTGCCTCTGAAAAACATCTCCACAGCATGATGCTGCCACCACAACGCTTCACTGTAGGTATGGTGCCAGATTTCCTCCAGACGTGACACTTGACATTCAGGCCAAAGAGTTCAATCTTGGTTTCATCAGACCAGAGAATGTTGTTTCAAGTGGGCTGTCATGTACCTTTTACTGAGGAGTGGCTTCCGTCTGGCAACTCTACCATAAAGGCCTAATTGGTGGAGAGCTACAGAGATGGTTGTCCTTTTGGAAGGCTCTCCCATCTCCACAGAGGAACTAGTTTGGCCAGTTTGGCCTGGCCAAACTGAGATTGCTCGGCGGCCAGCATCTAGTCTTGGTGGTTCCAAACATCTTCCATTTAAGAATGACAGAGGCCACTGTGTTCTTGGGGACCTTCAATGCTGCAGAAATGTTTTGGTAACCTGTGCCTCGACATTCATCCTGTCTCGGAGCTCTACGGACAATTCCTCCGACCTCATGGCTTGGTTTTTGCACTGTTGACATGCACTGTCAACTGTATGACCTTGTATAGACAGGTGTGTGCCTTTCCAGATCATGTCCAATCAATTGAATTTATCACAGGTGGACTCCAATTAAGTTGTAGAAACATCTCAAGGATGATCAACGGAAACAGGATGCACCTGAGCTCAATTTAGAGTCTCACAGCAAAGGGTCTGAATACTTATGTAAATATGGTATTTCTGTTTTTTGTTTTTAATACATTTGCAAAAATGTCTAAAACCCTGTTTTTGCTTTGTCATTATGGGGTATTGTGTGTAGATTGCAGAGGAAATTGTTTTATTTAATACATTTTAGAATAAGGCTGTAACATTTCAAAATGTGGAAAAAGTCAAGGGGTCTGAATACTTTCCGAAGGCACTGTACAATGACATAAATTGCATGAAATTCGTTCATAAAAGGCCATTTTTAATCGGACCGCAAATAAAATGATCGATTCATGCAGTTATTGTATTATAATGGATATATTTTCACCGTTGTCCGTGGTGGTCTGCGAATCCACAAACGTCTGGCTACTTGTAAGTAAGCCATGTAAACAAAGAACAGTTTCTAAAAGTGCGTATCTAAGGCTCTGGTCTGGGTTTCCCAAAAGCATTGTAGCACTAAGATAATCTTCCATCCATTTAGTGTCCATGGAATTAAGATGATCTTAATGCTATGATGCTTTTAGGAATCACCGCCCTGCTCTGTCCCATGAGTGAGGGTAAACGGTAGGCATGTTCTCTGCTATCCACTTTATGTTTTCATTATTATTTTGGGTATAGTGGACGGTTACCATTTTTTTTTTCAAGCGTTCAGGGGTCAGGTAAAAAATATATTTTACTGAAGGGAGGATCATGCATTTTCATTTCAGATTGGTTTGATTTTCTCCAGGTATCCCTCATTATAAACAACGTACAGTCCCTTATTTAAAGTTCGTTGTGTTCTGGGAAACACGTGAGTTCTTCGGCCGTTATGGAAATGACACATTGTTAAAGCACTTGTAAGTTTGTGTTCCATTGCTATCAGGAAACCGGACCCTGGCTATTAATTCATAGACATGACCATTTGCGTTTATGCAAGTCATACAGTGTGGAATTCTCCCTTTAAAGAGGGGAGGTGGAGAATATCAACATCTGCTTTACATTAAGCACATATAATTTCCTGTAAGTGACTCTCAAAGTACTGAATAAGTTGGCTGAGTGAGACCCCCCTCCAGTGTTTTACTTGTTGATGCTGCTTACCACTAAAGGTACCTACTTCCCACTATTTGGACCGGCCATCCTTTTTGGTGCAATCCAGACTGGCCCTAAAAAGACCACTTCGATACAGTGACTTTTCGTAGAAGGTTAAGAGAGCATTTTCACTAGCCCTAACCTTTTTCCTAACCTTAACCTGATTCTTCCAGTGGGAGGTCCAGTCCGGACCAAATCTGATCCAATCATAGACGTCTATGTTTGGTTCAGATTTGCTCGGATACGGACTGGCCTTGATTTGGCCCAAACATAGACGTCGATAATTGGGTCAGATTTGGTTCGGTCCGGACCTTGATTTGGCTGAAACCTTGGTGGAAACAACTTGGGACACACAAAGGTTACAGTCCTGTGTGCGTCAGATACTCACTGATTTTGAGGTAGTCATCCAAATGTTTCCCCCGGGATAACAGTAGCATACTCTGACATCACGCAGCTGAGGAGTTGGATGTTCCAGTGGGAGGAGGACATCAACAAGCGCATAGAGATGGCCCGGCTCTCTGTCAACCAGCTGGTGTTTGCATTTCTCCGTGACAGGCGCATGCCCACAATCCGCCACCCTGCCATCAAGCAGTGTGTCCCTGGGCAGTATCTTAGGGATCGCGTGCATCTCACGGATGAGGGAAACGACCTCTTCCTTGAGAGTCAGAGCTGGTCTCTCCTAGCAAGATGCATGCACTAGTACACACCACACTCACTGCCACTTGCCTGTCACTTCACGAACCCAAAAGTTATTTTAAGAGCCAACTAATACATTAAAATAAGTGTGTGTGTGTGTGTGTGTGTGTGCGCGCGCGTGCGTGCGCGTGTGTGTGTGTGTGTGTGTGTGTGCGTGTGTGTGTCAGGAGGCGGTTGTCAAAACTATAAAGGAAAGAATGGTCAAATGTCTCCTCCGGAAGACAAATCCACAATCTTCTGATCCATAGCCGGGAACTCTAATCATAACCCTATAAACCCTGTTCCTAACACACTGACTACGACAGTTGATTTAAATGGACAGTCTGGAAGCGTTTGTTAGAAAAAAAAAAATGTTAATTCACTCAGGACTGATTGTAAGTTTATTTCTCTTGCTTGGTTAAAAAACAATAATCTAAAACAGTTGATTTGTTGAAAGCAGACTCATTTAATCACATAACTAACCAAGCTAGCGAGCATTTCATTTTATTTTGATAGAGAACAGCAGCTTGCGCAAGCAACGATTCTTATGTTGTTTTACCACACTCCCGGACTACTTTTTACCTGTAGATGGCGACTTCAGATTTTCTGGGAACACACAGAAAAGTAACTTGACTCTGTGTTGATGAGTCAGCACAAATGTTAATAACGATATGAAGGGAGGAGAGCTGAAATGTATTCTACATGTCTGAAGTAGTGATGCTGTCAGTCGAGTCTGGTAAGTTGTCTGACACTAGCATGCATTTGCACGCTAGCAGTGCACAAATGAACTGAGGCTCTGTTTACACATACGTTTGGGGTTCAACCATTAGCTATATGCGGTTCAACATAGCTAGCTTACTGTTTCTTAAGAAAGTAATTAGTTTTTTCTCAGCTATGGTTTGTATTGTGGTCTTGGTTGCTCTAGTCGAGGAAATGTTGCACGGTGTAGTGTTTGTCCTGTCTGAAAATCTCATCTTAAGGTAGCAATGCCCATTGCATGCATTGTAGTGAGCTAGCTGGTAGCTAGCTCTCTGTGTGACAGTTTCCCAAAATTTGGCATTGGCCCTATTTAGCTAGCTATGCTAGCTATGTTTTGTGGAAGAATGTAGCTAGGATATATTATTTTTTTATTTTACCAGGTAAGTTGACTGAGAACACTTTCTCATTTGCAGCAACAACTTAGGGAATAGTTACAGGGGAGAGGATGGGGATGAATGAACCAATTGTAAACTGGGGATTATTAGGTGACCGTGATAGTTTGAGGGCCTGATTGGGAATTTAGCCAGGACACCGGGGTTAACACCCTTACTCTTACAATAAGTGCCATGGGATCTTTAATGACCTCAGCGAGTCAGGACACCCGTTTAACGTCCCATCCGAAAGACTGTACCCTACACAGGGCAGTGTCCCCATTCACTGCCCTGGGGAATTGGGATATTTTTTTAGACCAGAGGACAGAGTGCCTCCTACTGGCCATCCAACACCACTTCCAGCAGCATCTGGTCTCCCATCCAGGAACTGACCAGGACCAACCCTGCTTAGCTTCAGAAGCAAGCCAGCAGTGGTATGCAGGGTGGTATGCTGCTGGCAACATTGAGTTGTGGTACAGTCTTGTTGAGGTAACACTGTCTACCTAACTAGCTAGTTCAGTAGTAAACATAAGCAATGCATCTGATTGATTCTAGCAAGCACTTATGTTTAACGTTAGCTAGCTACGTTTTATGTAAGAAAGTATGATATATATGAACTGGCCATACGAGTTAGCTAACGTTACATTCTTACATTGGCTAACATTACCTAGCTAATGTAAACTGGCTACCACAGCAGCCAAGGATGTTCACTAGTGTCGTGTCTTTGACTATGCCGGATTAAGTGATATGACATGCCATTCTATAAAATAATTTCACCATAATTAATATCACCTGATTGAGCTAATCATGTAAATGTAATTAACTAGAGAGTCGGGCACCACTAAAGAATATTTATAGAGCTGTTATCTTCCGAATAAACTCTTAAAGACCTAGTAATAGTTTATATCAATAGCAGTCAATATCAATTGTCACCTTAATTCAGGCTCATCTGAAAGTTGTAAATTCTTGGTTATCTGCACGAACCTTGGCTAACAAGTTGAATCAGTAATACAAATCAAATCAAATCAGCAATACAAAATTGGGTTTAATTATTTATTTACTAAATACCTAACTAATCACACAGAATTACACATACACATAATTAAATCATAACTTGATTACAAATTACGTCATAAAGGAAAACGTCCCTACCGGGCGGAACAGATATGACAGCTTGTTACACAAAGGAAAGGGGCTGGGTTTGAATGAAAGAGCGGGAAGACTGAGGTACACAGGGAAAAGCTGTGCTATCGTAAATACAGTATCTGATGCATTCTAAATTACCGCCCATTTGGAAAAGGAAAATGCAATAAATATTTACTCTGAGCTGCGCTTCGGTAGGTTGGTGGTAGATGGAAGGCCGTGTTGCCAAACCGAGTTCTTTGAAGAATGTCTCTGTTTGTCAATTGGATACGTTGTAGTAACGTCGTTGAGTGATAGATGGGATACTCTGTCTGTTCCTTCCTAACCCTCGTTTGTGTCTGCTGTTGCTAACTCAACGGCTAGGAGGTATCACTTCTGTAGTGAATAAGAGTTCAAAGTTCATACCATTCGCAACCAAAGCTCACGCTGATGATTCTGTAGTTATTATCTGAACCATTCTGACATAGGACCGTCGTCCTACATCCTCGGAACAGGAGGTTATATTGTCGTCAAGGACTTACAGTGTATATATGAAGGGAGAGGAGGGCGTGTTTGAAAAGTTTTATAGCCCATGTCCCTTCACAGGGGCGGGCCACTTATTGAGCAGCCCTATCTTATGAAGACCCAAATCTCACATTTTAGAAGCTAACATCACATCCCATCACAAATCATTTCATATTCAAACATTTAAATTGAACAACAATTCCATGTGAATCCGATAACTCTGATGTGTAGACTTTCCACTGTAGAGTTTATGTCATCTTATCATTGATGAGAATGTCTCAGCTGACAACAGAACTGACATCATATTCATTAAGTACCACCGCATATGTTCAATTGGTCGGATTACCAGAATATAGTTCATTTCCCCCCACCTACTGATGTTCCCAGAATCTCTATGTTAACCAAGGGTTTTGCAAATGTAAGGTCAGTAGGGTAGAGAGAGGAAAAAGGGGGGAAGAGATATTTATGACTGTCATAAACCTTCCCCCCAGGCCAACGTCATGACACTATTTTACACACTACTGTTCAAAAGTTTGGGGTCAAAAAAAAGAGAAGGTTTTGGGGGAGCAGCTTCATTAAAGAGTACCCACAAAACACCAGTCTCAAAGTCAACAGTGAAGAGGCGATTCCGGGATGCTGGCCTTCTAGACAGAGTTGCAAAAAAAAGCCATATCTCAGACCGGGGAAAAGAACATAGACATTGGACAGAGGAACTCTGCTGTTGACGTTGAGACTGGTGTTTTGCAGGTATTATTTAATGAAGCTGCCAGTTGAGGACTTGTGAGGCATCTGTTTCTCAAACTAGATACTCTAACGTACTTGTCCTCTTGCTCAGTTGTGCACCACAAATGCTGATGCTCCAGATATTCAACTAGTCTAAAGAAGGCCAGTTTTATTGCTTCTTTAATCAGAATAACAGTTTTAAGCTGTGCTAACATAATTGCAAAAGGGTTTTCTAATGATCAAATTAGCCTTTTAAAATGATCAACTTGGATTAGCTAACACACCGTGCCATTTGGACAGGAGTGATGGTTGCTGATAATGGGCCTCTGTACACCTATGTAGATATTCCATAAAAACCTGCCGTTTCCAGCTACAATAGTCATTTACAACATTAACAATGTCTACACTGTATTTCTGATCAATTTGATGTTATTTTAATGGACACAAAAATTGCCTTTCTTTAAAAAACAATGACATTTCTAAGTGACCTCAAACTTTCGAATGGTAGTGTATGTGCATATTTGTTTGTGCTCTGATTAAAGGTCAGCAGTGTCTAGGTCAGCAGTTTACACATCATGACTTCAGCCTTATAAGAAAAACCTTAGTTGGCAAAATATACCTAGCTTTCCTCGCTTGTTGGTTAGCTACCTAGCCAACGTTATGTTATAATGTTATAATGTTATGTTAGCTAGCTATATAGCTACCTAGCTAATCAAAACAGATTAACACAAAACACTTCTCATGAACATTTCTTCATCTTAGTCAGCTAAACGCATAATCCTTGATTGCACATGGTTTTACTATAATATCAAATGGAGTCAGGCATATCAAATGTAGATTGTCAAATAATATTTAGCACTACACACCATCCTGTGAAGTTCATCATATCTTATTTAATCTGTAGCCTAATAAACTGTGGTTTCCCGAGTCGTAGTAAGATGACCACACACCATATCATCACGTGACTCGAAGTTTACTTCGATATGATCGTTATTATATCAATATTTGTGCATAAAGACAATACCACCGCCATTTCTTGCATAATACATTTTACTGACACAAAAAGATCCCATGTCAAACGAACAAATGTCTTGTTTCCATCACAGCTGTATACAGTATGACTTTACTTGCATAAAAACTGTGGACGAAAACGTGGTTAAAGACCATGTATAATATGTGCATTTGTGCTTGATGATTTGTAAGTAGTTTTAAGTAAACTTTAAAAGGTTGATGTTTCCTTGGCATATTGTCAATAAATATATATTCTATACATAATTTTAGTACTCCTTATGTGAGTAAAAATGACTTTTTTTTCTTAAAAATTTCAATCTTTATTTTATCAAGACCAATATGTGATATGTTAGATATTAAAGATAGATGATTAACAATTAATCAATGAGTATCAGAAATCAAGGTAAGACTCAAGTGCAGACTGTGTGAAGTAACAATGTTTCTTGTAACAGGGGCAGGCAAACGACAGGTCAAGGCAGGCTGGGGTTGATAATCCAGAGTAGAGGTCAAGGTACAGGATGGCGGGCAGGCTCAGGGACAGGCAGAGTAGTCAGGCGGGAGTAGTCAGGGTCAAGGCTCAAAAACCAGGAGGACGAGAGACTGGAGAAAACAGGAGATGAGACAAAACGCTGGTTGACTTGAACCAACAAAAAAAAACAGACAGACAGAAAACACAGGTATAAATACCCAGAGGATAAGTGGGGGAAATGGGCGAGACCTGGAGGTGGTGGCGACAAGCACAAAGACAGGTGAAACAGATCCGTGCGTGACAATGAGAAGGTTATTGTCCAAAGCAACATGCCTACATGTTTTTTGAAGTACAGTCGATCAACATAACAGATTTGAATGTCATTTTCGTAATAACACACATGGAATCATGTATTAACCAAAAAAGTGTTAAACAAATCAAAATATATTTGAGATTCTTCAAAATAGCCCTCTTTTGCCTTGATGACGGCATTGCACACTCTTGTCATTCTCTTATTTTACAATGTAGAAAATAGTCCAAATAAAGAAAGCCTTTGAATGATTAGGTGTGTCCTAACTTTTGACTGGTACTGTACTTGGAATTGAATTGAAAAGTCAATCACCAATGTCAGTATGAGGCACATGGCCAAAATGTCACTGTCCAGTTGAATTACTTTTAAAGTCCCAGTGCAGTCAGAAACGGGATTTGCCTGTGTTTATATGTATACATGTATTTCCACACTTTGAGGTTGGAATAATACTGTGAAATTGTGAAAATTATGATAATGCCCTTTTAGTGTAAGAGTTGTGTAGCCCTTTACCCTCCTACCCTTTATACTCGTACCAGGTTGAAATGGTAGAATTGGTAGAATTTAGAATTTATATGTACAGCATGGCGTGAAATGGAACTGTTAAATTATATGTGGTCTACATTTGGCTTCTCTACGGCCTCTGCATGATGGATCAACGCTCAGGGTGGGGACAGACAGCTCATCTTAGTATGGAGCGCAGTTCACAATGCATGTAGACCTATCATCTCATCATGGTAACCTTAGCTAGGCCAACATTTGCTGCAGCTTAGTCTATGCTACAATAATATAAAGACCGAATTTGTGTCTAATTTACCCATCTCCATCTGGCTTTCGAGGATCACCTTATTTTTTAAATGTAAAGATTATAATTTTTTAATAGCAACTGCAGAGTCTTAAAACAGCCTATCACTCAAATATCGCTTTAAATCGGTGCACGTGTGAGCCCTCTCTCGCAGTCATTCTCACTCTATATCAACTCCATTCAAATTGCATCCAAAATAGATCATTCTGTTCTAGATTGATACACTACATGACCAAAAGAATGTGGACACCTACTCGTCGAACATCTCATTCCAAAAGCATGGGCATTAATATCTAGTTGGTCCCCCTTTTTCTGCTATAACAGCCTCCACTAGACGTTGGAACCCAACTACCTCATTCCCATATTGTTATTTATTTTTTGCTCCTTTGCACCCCAGTATCTTTACTTGCACATCATCTTCCGCACATCTATCACTCCAGTGTTGATGATAAATTTAAATTATTTCGCCACTATGGCCTATTTATTGTCTTACCTCCATAATCTTAGTACATTTGCACACACTGTATATAGATTTTTCTATTGTGTTATTGACTGTACGTTTGTTTATCTCAAGTGTAACTCTGTGTTGTTTGTGTCGCACTGCTTTGCTTTATCTTGGACAGGTCGCAGTAGTAAATGAGAACTTGTTCTCAACTACAAACTGACTTGTTGGAAAGGTGGTTAAATAAAGGTGAAATAAAAAATGTACAAAATTCTGCGGGGACTTGCTTCCGTTCAGCCACAAGATCATTAATGAGGTCAGGCTATTAGGTGATTATGCCTGGCTCGCAGTCGTCATTCCAATTAATCCCAAAGGTGTTCGATGGGGTTGAGGTCAGGGCTCTGTGCAGGCCAGTCAAGTTCTTCCACACCGATCTCGACAAACCATTTCTGTATGGACCTTGCTTTGTGCACGGGAGCATTGTCATGCTGAAACAAGGAAAGGGCCTTCCCCAAACTGTTGCCACAAAGTTTGAAGCACAGAATCGTCTAGAATGCCATTGTATGCTGTAGTGAGTTAGTAGTGAGTGTTGCAACCGAGCATAGCCGATATTTACGTGCTACTCACTTCAGCACACGGCGATCTGTTCTGTGAGCTTGTGTGGCCTACCACTTCGCGGATGAGCCGTTGTTGCTCCTAGATGTTTCCACTTCACAATAACAGCACTCACTGTTGACCAGGGCGGCTCTAGCAGGGCAGAAATTTTACAAACTGACTTGTTGGAAAGGTGGCATCCTGTGACAGTGCCATGTTGAAAGTCAATGAGATCTTGAGTAAGGTCATTCTACTTCAAATGTTTGTCTATGGACGTTGCATGGCTGTGTGCTTGATAGTATACACATGTCCACTAATTTGATGGGGTTTCCTCATACTTTTGTATATATAGTGTATATAGCCCTATATATACAGTGCCTTCGGAAAGTATTCAGACCCCTCATCAATCTACACACAATACCACATAATGATGAAGTGAAAACAGGTTTGTAGACATTTTTGCAAATGTATTAAAAATAAAAAACAGAAATACCTTATTTAAATAAGTATTCAGCACCTTTGCTATGAGACTCGAAATTGAGCTCAGGTGGATCCTGTTTCCATTGATCATTCTTGAGATGTTTCTACAACTTGACTTGAGTCCATCTGTGGTAAATTCATACACCTGTCTATATAAGGTCCCACAGTTGACAGTGCATGTCAGAGCAAAAACCAAGTCATGAGGTCGAAGGAATTGATCGTAGAGCTCCGAGACAGGATTGTGTCGAGGCATAGATCTGGGGAAGAATACCAAAAAATGTCTGCAGTATTGAAGGTCTCCAAGAACACAGTAGCCTCCATAATTCTTAAATGGAAGAAGTTTGGAACCACCAAGACTCTTCTTAGAGCTGGCAGCCCGGCCAAACTCAGCAATCGGGGGAGAAGGGCCTTGGCCAAGGCCAATGGTCACTCTGACTGAGCTTTAGAGTTCCTCTGGGGAGATGGGAGAACCTCCCAGAAGGACAACCATCTCTGCAGCACTCCACCAATTTGGCCTTTATGGTAGAGTGGCCAGATGGAAGCTGCTCCTCAGTTAAAGGCACATGACAGCCCACTTGGAGTTTGCCAATAGGCACCTAAGGACTCTAAGAACATGAGAAACAAGATTCTCTGGTCTGAAGAATCCAGGATTGAACTCTTTGGCCTGAATGTCAAGCGTCACGTCTGGAAGAAACCTGGAACCATTCCTAAATTCCTGGAACCATTCCTATTCCTGTGAAGCATGGTGGTGGCAAAATCATCCTATGGGGATGTTTTTCAGCGGCAGGGACTGGGAGACTAGTCAGGATCGAGGCAAAGATGAACGAAGCAAAGTACAGAGAGATCCTGCTCCAGAGTGCTCAGGACCTCAGACTAAGGCGAAGGTTCACTTTCCAACAGGACAACGAGCCTAAACACAGACAATGCAGGAGTGGCTTCAGGACAAGTCTCTGAATGTCCTTGAGTGGCCCAGTCAGAGCCCAGGTTTGAAGCCGATCGAACATCACTGAAGAGATCTGAAATTAGCTGTGTAGCAATGCTCCCAATCCAACCTGACAGGGCTTGAGAGGATCTGCAGAGTGGAATGGGAGAAACACCCCATATACTGGTGTGCCAAGCTTGTAGCGTCATACCCAAGAGGACTCGAGGCTGTAATCGCTGCCAAAGGTGCTTAAAACTACTGTGTAAAGGGACTGAATGCTTAAGTAAATGTGATATTTCATTTTTTTATACACATTTGCAAAAATTGGATGAGGGAAAAAAAACTAACTAATACGTTTTAGAATAAGGCTTTAACATTACAAAATGTGGAAAAAGGCAAGGGATCTGAATACTTTTAAAATGCACTGTATACTTTATAATGCTTTTGAATGACACTTCCTGTTTTGGTGAAAATACTGGGTTACTGGGAAGAAAAGTGATTTATTCTCTGGATAGAACATTTGTATAATACCACAAAAATGTTCTACCCTATTGGGCACTGATTAACACCTAAATTGTGGCAGTACAGTAACTTGCTATACATGACATCAGAGCTTTCTCTCTGCGCTACACAGCGCTGTATGGATTTTGACTGACAGGCATTATGAACATATAAGAAGTTGCCCACATCCCTCACGCCAATTGGGCAACTTTTGCACATTTTTTGATGTCTGAGTGAGGCAAATGCTGTAGATTAAAAGGACTCTATGTATTTTGAGATATGAGACATTGATGATTATAATAAATACCGCTTTGATGTCATACAAGCAAGCCAAACACCTGTGAGTCCAAATGTGCACTTCACATTTCCATATCATAAAATGAATGTCATACACAGGTCAACGTTTATGATCAATGTGTTTGATGTACAGTTACAAGATGGCATGGAGTCATACCCTGGGTTGTTCTAGCCTATGTTTGTATATTGTGAAGAAAATGTGCAGTCATGTCAGGTGAACTGTTGTGTCCTCACATTTTTACCATCATCTCAAAACTGTTCCCTTTAAATTGCTACCATGGTTATGCATATGCTTTTTATATTTCATCTGAAAGAAAATGTACAATTTAGCCATATCCATATAAGCCAATTCCCACGAGTGTATATTATTAAAAAGACTGGCTGAAATTTCAGCCTGTTTTGGCCTTCCATGGAGGTAAATTAGTTAATAGACCAATAAGAAATAGAGTTACAAACCTTTCTGCCGATAACAGAACATTTTCAGTTTTCCCCTCCCCATTCAAACCGCTCGGAGACAGAATTCTTGCTTGAGAAATAACTTTTTGCTAAGAAGCTTTTTTTGTTCCTTTTTGACCATTGTAATTAAAAACAATTACTGAGGTACTTCATTGTTACCCAGAAATGATTTGATATTGAGATAAAATGGCTGCATTGGATCTTTATTACCTTTAATACAAAACATTATGCTTGATAGCAAAATGTTGTGACTTCTTTTCTTTCCTCTCTTTAAGAAAATAAAGTGGGATTCTCTCACTGCTTTTAACAACAGACACAATGTTTTGTTTAAAATCACTCCAGTGAATTTAACACTAAGCTATTTACACACACAAGTCAAAGCCTGTTTCTAGGTCCCTACATATCTGTGTACTGGTCACAGCCTCTACGGTATGGACTCTGTCGCAGTCCTGGCATAGGTCCACTCCTTCAGACTTGCCTGCCACCCAGTCTCCCGTTGGACCCTGACGCTTTTGGTCTCCTACTATAGTCCCTGACGTCGCCACAAAGCAAAACTCCTCGTCAAGCTCCGACTGGTCTCCTCCAACATCTGCCTATCCCTCGCTGTCCCTGGTCTCACATTTCCCTGGACTTTGTCAAGGGTCTTCCCCCATTTGATGATGCCGGCAACACCGCCATCCTGACTGTGGTGGATCGCTTTTCCAAGGCCACCCACTTTATTATTCTCCCCAAGCTACCCTTTACCAAGGAGACGGCCCAGCTCATGGACTGCCCGTGGACATGTTCTCCGACCGTGTTCCTCAGTTCTCGTCCCAATTCTGGAAGGCGTTCTGCATCCTCTTTTGGTCATCGGCCAGCCTGTCCTCCGAGTTCCACCCCCAGTCCAATGGCCAGTCGGAGCGAGCCAACCAGGACCTCGAGACTGCTCTGCGCTGCCTGGTCCCCGCCTGCCCCTCCACCTGGAGCCAATAGCTTGTGTGGGTGGAATACGCCCGCAACACCCTTCCCTGCTCTCCTATCGCCATTTGAGTGGTCCCTTCCCAGAGCAGGAAGAAGTGGTTGGCATACCTTCTGCCCAGATGTTTGTCCGCCACTGTCGGCGTACCTGGAGGAGAGCCCTGTCGGCCCTCCTCAAGGCCACCTCAGGGTATCGAGGACAAGCGGATCAACACTGGTCCCCGGCTCCACGGTATCGTCTCGGGCAGAAGGTACGTCTATCCACCCGGGATCTGCCCGTCCGGGTGGAATCCCGCAAACTCTCCCCCCGGTATATCAGCCCATTTCCCATCTCCCAAATCATTAGCCACTCTGCCGTTGGTCTTCTGTTGCCTCGTACCTTTTGTATACATCCCACCTTTCATGGGTCCAGAGTCTCACAGCCCTTTGTCTCCTGTTTCCAGTCCCACCCCTCTCCCCTGTCTCACAGCCCTTTGTCTCCTGTTTCCAGTCCCACCCCTCTCCCCTGTCTCACAGCCCTTTGTCTCCTGTTTCCAGTCCCACCCCTCTCCCCTGTCTCACAGCCCTTTGTCTCCTGTTTCCAGTCCCACCCCTCTCCCCTGTCTCACAGCCCTTTGTCTCCTGTTTCCAGTCCCACCCCTCTCCCCTGTCTCATCGACGGCCAACCGGAGTACATGGTGAGGCGTCTCCTGAAGGTTTGACTATTTATTTATTTATTTATATCTATTTCACCTGTCTTTGTGATTGTCTCCACCCCCCTCCAGGTGTAACCCATCTTACCCATTACCCATGTGTTTATACCTGTGTTCTCTGTTTGTCTGTTGCCAGTTCATTTTGTTTGTCAAACCTACCCGCATTTCCCTGCTCCTGCCTGTTTTCCTGCTCCTGTTTTTTAGTCCTTCTCAGTTTTGACCGTTCTGCCTGCCCTGACCCTGAGACTGCCCACCATTCTGGACCCTTTATATCTTCTATGGATTATTGAACCCTGCCTTCCTTGACCTGTCATTTTCCTGCCCCTGTTGTCAGGAAAAAAAATGTTTCTTCAACTCTGTCTGCATCTGGATCATACCTCAAATGTGATGCAGGCCCTACTGTCAGGAGAAGGAGGGGCAATGTTCACATATAACTGGTTATAACTCCAATTCTGTTTGTGATATTAAGATTCTAACAACGGAAATGTATTATATAGACTTATTTAGGAAAAGTCAATGACGGAGGGTGGCATTGGTATTGGTATTTTTTTATTACATTTTTTTTTGTAATTTAATATATATATATATATATATATATTATTCATTAGCAGTCAAAATTAATGTTTTAGCATTTCTAGTGTTAATTGAGAATTACACCAAAAAAATCAACATTTGTTAGTTTTCTTCCAGACTGCATTTTAGATACACATGTTGCGTGTAAGGAGGAATCAGGAGGATAGAATTATGGTCAGATTTGCCAAATGGAGGGAGAGGGAGAGCTTTGCACACGTCTCTGTGTGTGGAGTAAAGGTGGTCTAAAGTTATTTTGCCTCTGGTTGCACATTTAACATGCTGGTAGAAATGAGGTAAAACGGATTTAAGTTTCCCTGCATTAAGGTCCCCGGCCACAAGGAGCACGGCCTCTGGATGAGTGTTTTGCTGTTTGTTTATGGCAGAATACAGCTCATTGAGTGTGGTCTTAGTGCCAGCATTGGTCTGTAGTGGTATGCAGACAGCTACGAAAAATACAGATGAAAACTCTCTAGTTAGATAGTCTGGTCTACAGTTTATCATGAGATACTCTAACTCAGGCGAGCAAAACTCAAGACTTCCTTAGATATTGTGCACCAGCTGTTGTTTACAAATATACATAGACCACCACCCCAGCTGTATGTTATTTATGTCGTCGTTCAGCCACGACTCGGTGAAGCATAAGATATTACAGTTTTTAATGTGTCGTTGGTAGGATATAGGTAGTTTTAGTTTGTCCAATTTATTATTCAGTGATTGTACGTTGGCCAATAGTACGGATGGCAAAGGCAGATTAGCAACTCATCGGCAGACCCTGACAATGCACTCCGGTCTCTTTCTGTTATACCGCTTCTGTCTTTTTCTCCTGCGAATGACGGGGATGAGGGCCTGTTCGGGTGTCTGGAGTAAATTCCTCTCTTCCGACTCATTAAAGAGAAATTCTTCGTCCAGTTCAAGGTGAGTAATCGCTGTTTTGATTTTCAGAAGCTCTTTTTGGTCATAAGAGATGGTAGCAGCTGTTACGGTTTTCTTGCGGTGAAGGAGAGTCGGAACAAAATGCAGCGTGGTATTCTTGAAACATGTTTAATGACGACGAAAAAACAAACAATACAAAAACAACAAACGGAACGTGAAAACCTATACAGCCTATCTGGTGACAACAAACACAGAGACAGGAACAATCACCCACCAAACACTCAAAGAATATGGCTGCCTAAATATGGTTCCCAATCAGAGACAATGACTAACACCTGCCTCTGATTGAGAACCATATCAGGCCAGACATAGAAATAGACAAACCAGACACACAACTTAGAATGCCCACCCAGCTCACGTCCTGACCAACACTAAAACAAGGAAAACACACACGAACGATGGTCAGAACGTGACAGTACCCCCCCTCCAAGGTGCGGACTCCGAACGCACAACCTAAACCTATAGGGGAGGGTGTGGGTGGGCATCTGTCCGCGGTGGCGGCTCTGGCGCTGGACGTTCAAGGCTAGGGAGGTGCACAGGAGGCCTAGTGCGTGAGGCTGGCACAATCTTCACCAGCCGACTAACACGCACCTCAGGACGAGTATGGAGCGCTGACCCAGGTGTCATCAAATCCCCGACACGCTCCGTCGGGCGAATTCCGTACCTAAAGCACCAACACAGCAACTCCCTCATAACTCTCTCCTCCAATTTCCCCATGAACTCCTTCACAGTCTCTGCTTCGCTCACCTCCAACACCGGCTCTGGTTCTGGTCTCCTCCTTGGCTCCTCACGATAAACAGAGGGAGTTGGCTCAGGTCTGAACCCTGACTCTGCCACACTCTCCCTGAGCCCCCCCCCCCAAGACATTTTTGGGGCTGACTCTCGGGCTTCCGTCCGCGCCGCCGTGCTTGTCTCTCCAACTCCATTCTCCTATAACCCTCTTCGCACTGCTCCAGCGAATCCCAGGCGGGCTCCGGCACTCTCCCTGGGTCGACTGCCCACCTGTCTATTTCCTCCCAAGTCGTATACTCCAAACTTTGTTGCTCCTGCTGCCACTGCCTGTCACCACGCCGCTTGGTCCTGTTGTGGTGGGTGATTCTGTTACGGTTTTCTTGCGGTGAAGGAGAGTCAGACCAAAATGCAGCGTGGTATTCTTGATACATGTTTAATGATGAAGAAAAAACGAACAATACAAAACAACAAACGTAATGTGAAAACCTATACAGCCTATCTGGTGACAACAAACACAGAGACAGGAACAATCACCCACCAAACACTCAAAGAATATGGCTGCCTAAATATGGTTCCCAATCAGAGACAATGACTAACACCTGCCTCTGATTGAGAACCATATCAGGCCAGACATAGAAATAGACAAACCAGACACACAACTTAGAATGCCCACCCAGCTCACGTCCTAACCAACACTAAAACAAGGAAAACACACACGAACGATGGTCAGAACGTGACAGCAGCAACATTATGTACAAAATTATTATTGTTTTTATGAACTATCTAAGGTAAAATGCAGTAATTTGCCACAACATTGATTTCTTAATTTTTTTTTTTTGTGTGATTTGAAATGAGGAATTGTTGATGTTGTCAAAATGAAAAGTAGTTGATGATTTTAAGTCTGGTGTACCATTCATGAACATTTTATCTCATAAAGATGTATTTTTAGAGTTTAGCACTAAATAGAAAATAGTACATTTTTCCTTGTGATCTTCATACTCACTAACTGTGTCTGTTGATCTGCATATGGGTCTGTCTTCCCGTGTGATGGAAAATACATTTTTTAAATAACTTAGAAAAGTTTTTCTTTAAAATGTAAAATACTTCTAGCAGGACCATTATATCATATTATATCAAATATTAAGGTCAGAAAGTGTTATTATCATCAGTGTCCACCTGCATAGAATTAAGTAGTGAATTCTGGTAGTGCTCTACATTCTGAGTGTTACGGAAGAAGCCATTCACTATGAATGAGAGGAGGGCATGGGAAGGGGGGATGGAGGAAGAGAGGGAGGGGGTGGAGGTATAAAGCGAACTGGGGATGAGAATCTGCCCGGGGCACATCGATTAGGTCTGACACAGCAGGGACAGGCCTGAGGCCAGACAGGTCTCTCTGTGTGTGTGTGTGTGTGTGTGTGTGTGTGTGTGTGTGTGTGTGTGTGTGTGTGTGTGTGTGTGTGTGTGTGTGTGTGTGTGTGTGTGTGTGTGTGTGTGTGTGTGTGTGTGTGTGGTGTTTATGTGTATGTATGCCTGTGCATGAGTGTGTGTGTGTGTATTTATGCCTACATCCATGCATGTGTGTGTGTCTCTGGAGCCAGGTCTCCACTGACCACAGGGACCTCAGAGCTGTCAGCAGTGTTTAGCCTGGATACAGTGCCGGGTCTCCCCAGTGACTCCTCTCTGACTCAGAGAGACAGACGGCGGTCCCCAGGCCAGGGCCTGCAGCCCACGCACCTGGGCTGTGTCTCAAATAGCACTCTAATCCCTATATTGTGCACTACTTTTGACCAGGGCCCCCGTAGGGCGTTGGTCAAAAGTAGTGCACTATATAGGGAATTGGTAAAAGGCAGTGACCTATATATGGAATAGGGTGGCATTTTGGATGCACAACTGACCCCACTGGGAGAGAGGCTTTGCCAGCAGCAGCAGTTCCTGGATGGGAGACCAGATGCTGCTGGAAGTGGTGTTGGAGGGCCAGTAGGAGGCACACTTTCCTCTGGTCTAAAAAAATATCCCAATGCCCCAGGGCAGTGATTGGGGACACTGCCCTATGTAGGGTGCCGTCTTTCGGAGGGGACGTTAAACGGGTGTGCTGACTCTCTGAGGTAATTAAAGATCTCGTGGCACTTATCGTAAGAGTAGGGGTGTTAAACCCTGGCGTCTTGGCTAAATGACCAATCTGGCCCTCAAACCATCACGGTCACCTAATAATCCCCAGTTTACAATTGGCTCATTCATCCCCCTCCTCTCCCCTGTAACTATTCCCCAGGTCGTTGCTGCAAATGAGAACGTGTTCTCAGTCCACTTACCTGGTAAAATAACGGATAAATAAATACACGACCACACCACACAGTCCTCTTCATTTGACTAAGGAGAGGCAGCTCGAGTTTATATCAGCCGTGTAAAGCCAGAAATGTCATGGAGGCTGATAGGAAAATGTGTGGTTACGAAAGAGGCAAGCGGACAAGTTGTAAGAGAAGAATAAATTAAGTAAGGAGGGAGAGGGAAGGAGGAAGAAGTGAAAGAAGTAGGAGGGGAGGAAGGGAAAATGGATGCTTTTGAATAAGAATCCAAGCAAGAAAAAGAACATCAATATTTTGAGGAACTGTAGTCTAACTTGAAGTAGACAGAGCCTTTTCTCCATAAGCCCCAAGCGTTGCTCCCAAACCCGGAAGAAACCTAGAAAGCCTTCTTTGAGGCTGCTTTAGAGAAACGCAGGGCGTAATCTACTTTCTCTTTCGCCCGAAGCATAACAAAGAGCGAGAGAAGACTGTTTGTGATGCTAATTCTCCAGGAATAAATATGCACACAAATTCAGAAATGCCTTTTAGAGAGAGAATGAGAGAGAGAGCACAAGAAAGGGAGGAATCTGGAACTAATCCTTTACATTTCTATAGTAGAGGTAATGTGGATGCTCTGCAAAATCATCATCACATTGTTGATAATAAAATATGAATGGGACTAAATGGGACCCAAACATACAATCTCATGTTAAATCATTACATTGGAAGGATGGTTTCAACTAGTGCTGAGCGATTAGTGCTTTTTGAGGTATTTTCGGTTTAAAGTAAATAAGGCATCATTGTATGACTATTGAATACCAACTACCAATCACTTAGATCATGTATTTTTCAGGTAGAGATACCTCGCAAAGCAACTGCTCTCTATCCCTCTCAAGAAAGCATTCTTCTATCTCTTCTCTCTCTCTCTCTCTCTCTCTCTCTCTCTCTCTCTCTCTCTCTCTCTCTCTCTCTCTCTCTCTCCATGTCTGCCCCTCACTAACCTAATGTAGCAGGCTAAAAAGAAACACACAGACCGGATAAGTGGATGCGCAATGGATTATGGTCATTGTAGTTAATTACCACGTCTTCTGCACAAAACTATTTCGAATATTAGCCTGTTGGAACCTACAACATCGCACAGTTTAGGCTTGATCTGATTTATCTCCAGAGAAACTGCTCAATGTGCACATTGAGCTCACAGAAGAAGAAAAAATAACAATGTCAATCAATTAGTTGTTTAAAAACCCCAAAATCTACACATAGCATACAAGACTAAAGACAATCCACATACAGTGCCTTCAGAAAGTACTTGACTTATTCCACATTTTGTTGTGTTACGGCCTAAATAGAACATTTATTAAAAAAACTTTTTTTCTCCATCTACACGCAATACCCCATAATGACAAAGTGACATTTTTGCAAATGTATTGAAAATGTAAATTACATAAATATCTCATTTACATAAGTATTCACAAACCTGAGTCAATACTTTTGTAGAAGCACCTTTGACAGAGATTACAGCTGTTTATACAACAGGTGGGTCTAATTCTGAATGCTGATTGGTTAAAAGTGCACAGGCTAAATCTATGACGTTAAAATGCGTTTGCTCTGTTCCATCTGACAGCGCAATCCACTGTCTCATCAGCCCAGTCAGGCAATTTATAAACTTGATCTCCACTATAAAAAGCATCTAGACATTATTTCACATTTCTTTTAGACTAACATTTAGTTTTCAAAAGCGGAGATTTGTATAAACCTTGCTGTCTGTCTCTCCTACATTTGCAACATTGTTTCAATATTCAAAATCGATCTCCGACTGTCCCATAGTAATGAAAGTATAGGGGTCGGGAGTCGGGACAAGAGAGGGTCAGCCAGTCGAAATCATGAATAAACTGGCATCATTTTTATGGATATAAACAAAGAAATGTAAATTGAAAAAAGGTCAAACGAAACGAATTGCAGCTAGTTTGCAGTCTTTCCAACTTCAGTTTGAAGTTATTGTGTTAGCTGTGTTGCTGGCTAGCTCCTCTGAACAACAGTGTCCTAGCGAGAGAGCATATTTTCTATCCAAGGCGAAATTGCGCATCATTAGCTCCTTGTAATGGATGTATCCAAATAAATGTCACAAGAAAACAGCTTAAACAAATGCAGCTACTGTTGTTATTCTGTCTGCAATGTTTGACGTGACTGTAAGTTAGCCGTAGTTGAATAGCTAGCAAGCAAGGGATAAGAACGTTGCCAGCAATGGAACATTTAGAACGAACGACTGGGTTGCATCTCTGGCAACCAAACCAATAGAACGAACGACCAGCTGGCATGGGTAGCAACCCTAGATTTGTTTCAGGACTATATCTTATGAAAGGATGAAATACTATAAATAAATTCATCAAAATAAAGTTTTTTAATGAAAATATGTCAGTCATTATTTGAATATGTTGGTAACCCATTGTATAAAAGTTGATAATGACCGAGAAGCCGATGTTTGGAGGATATATTGGCATGGGTATTGTTAGGCCCGAGACGAAGTCAAATGTTGCACACTTTGATTGTGCAACATTTGCCCATTACGCTTTTCAGAATTCTTCAAGCTCTAAATTAGTTGTTGATCGTTGCTAGACAACCATTTTTAGGTCTGTCTGATTTTCAAGTAGATTTAAGTCAAAACTCGACCACTCAGGAACATTCACTGTCTTTTTGGTAAGCAAGTCCAGTTAAGATTTGGTCTTGTGTTTTAGGTTATTATCCTGCTGAAAGGTAAATTCATCATCAGGCTGAACCAGGTTCTCTTCTAGGAATTTGCCTGTGCTTAGCTCTATTCTGTTTCTTTTTTATCCTGAAAAACTCCCCAGTCCTTGCTATAACAAGCATGCACATAACATGATGCAGCCAACACTATGCTTGAAAATATGGAGAGTGGTACTCAGAAGTGTGTTGTATTGGATATGCCCAAAACATAACACTTTATATTTAGGACAAAATGTTAATTGCTTTGCAATTTTTTTGTAGTATTACTTTAGTGCCTTGTTGCAAACAGGATGCATGTTTTGGAATATCTTTATTCTGTACAGTTTTCTCCTAACACAGCAATTAAACTCGGTAACTGTTTTGAAGTCACCATTGGCCTCATGGTGAAATCCCTAAGTGTTTTCCTTCCTCTTCGGCAAATGAGTTAGGTAAGAAGCCAAAGCGTAATTCCTAACTTCACCATGCTCAAAGGGATATTCAATGTCTGCTTCAGAACTTATTTAGGGTTGCCATAAGAAAGGGGTTGAATACTTATTGACTCAAGACATTTCAGCTGTTATTTTTTTTATTCATTTGTAAAAAAACAGAAATCCACTTTGACGTTATGGGGTATTGTGTGTAGGCCATTGAAAAGAAAATCTACATTTAATCAAATTTAAATTCAGAATGTAACACAATAAAATGTAGAAAAAGGGGTGTGAATATTTTCTGAAGGTACTGTATTAGGGGACAAACTGCTTGTCTATAAAAAAAATACATAAATGCCTGGTTATTCGTCCTTCCCTTTCCTCCTATTCTCTCTCTTCTATGCCTCCCCCGTACAAGATATACTGTATATAGGACAGAGTGAAGGAGTTGCCTTGGCCAAGAACTTATACCAAAGTCAATCCAAAAGGGGATAGTCATAATGTCCCATTAAAAACACACTAAAATGTACTGTTTCACATTGAGAGCTAAGTTTGGCATGGAAAACAAGCCAGGCCGAAGTGATTCCCTTTTATCGTGCACATAAAAGTGGTGTCGAGCCGAAGCAAAGAAATCCAATGACAAAGGCATTTCATAGTGTCAGTGATTATATAAAATCAACTACAGCATTAGGTTGAGTTAAAATAACATCAATTCTGAAATCAAAAGTAATATTTTCCGTGTAAGGGAAAAAAAGCTATTCATCGCAATAACAACAAGCAAACAAATTTAAACATCGGAAACTCATATTAATTACCTTAGACTATCCTGTGTAGCTTATCAATAAACAGCCACCCAACAAGCCACTGGCAGAGGGGTGGGACAAAACTCATAACTCACCCACATCTTCAAATATCAGATGGACTTGACCATATGCGCTACTCATAGGAAGTAGGAACAACACACCTTTAAAATAAATCACACTCAGAAATCTGACAGAGCTGATTAGCACACAATATTATATGTTATATATGTTTGAGACAACATTCTCGCAGCCTACCCAGCTATGTTAGAATTACAGTTAGTCCGAGCGTCTGAGCCAGCTGCATTTTGAGTGTAAAACATTGGGGTAGAGTCTGCACCTTCTGCTCACACCTCGTATTGAAAGGGTGTCTATGCATTGTAATCGCTGACGTTAAAATCAAATAAAATGTTATTTGTTACATACTTTGTAAGCAACAGGTGTAGACTAATAGTGAAATGTTTACTTAGGGGCCCTTCCCAACAATGCAGAGAGAAAGAAAACAGAGAAATAGTAGAAAAGTAACACGTAATAATAAGGGTAATAATAAATACACAATGAGTGTATCGAGTCGATGTGCAGGGGTACGAGGTAATTGAGTTAGATATGTACATATAACTAGGAATAAAGTAACTAGGCAACAGGATAGATAATAAACATTACCAGCAGCGTCTGTGATGAGTTAAAAAAGGTTTGTGCAAAAAGGGTTCATGCAGATAGTCTGGGTAGCGATTTGGTTAACTATTTAAGTAACTATTTAGCAGTCTTATGGCTTTGGGATAGAAGCTGTTCAAGGACCTGTTGATTCCGCATCTTGTGCATCGGTACTGCTTGCTGCGTGGTAGCAGAGAGAACAGTTTATGACTTGGGTGACTGGAGTCTTTGACCATTTTTAGAGCCTTTCTCTGACGCTGCATGGTATAGAGGTCCTGGATGGCAGGGAACTCGGCCCCAGTGATGTGTTAGGATAGTACATACTACCCTCTGTAGCGCCTTGTGGTCGGATGCCAAGCAGTTGTCATACCAAGCGGTGATGTAGCCAGTCAAGATGTTCTCAATGGTGCAGCTGTGTAACGTTTTGAGGATCTGAGGGCCCATGCCAAAACTTTTCAACCTCCTGAGGGGGAACAGGCGTTGTCGTCCCCTCTTCCCAATTGTGTTGAAACGTGTCCTATGCGCAACCAAGATAAACACAGCAGAATAATCACTCACGGTTCTAAAAAACACTGTGTTGTTGGTTAAAACTTGCTATTCATGTTAAAAAAACAAGGAATGGGTTTCTTGGTCACAATATTCATAAAATAGTTTCCACAGTCTGAAACATGAGCTGCTGTTGCCCTAAATGGACTCGCTAGTCCATGAGAAGTGCGACACCGGCTGGGAGTTTGAATATGGGGGCGGCAGAACATGTGTCTTGGGGTGCTGCTGTGCTCTCCACAGTTGCCTGAAAAGCCAACACCACTATTGTTGTCTGAAATGTCACCAGTACCTGAATGGTCGGCCTCAAAGCAGAACTGTTTCCAAAGCGTCACCTCTCGCTCTTAGGAGCATTTTGCATTTTCAACATTTTACTCATGTTTCTTTTCCCGAGAAAAGTTTTGGGAACGCATCTCGTCAGACAAGAGTTCCAAAAGGTGTATCTTTTCCTTATCTGCCTTCAATTGCTGTAAGCAAGTGCACACTAACCTCTAGAATTTCTCCGCCTCTTTGTGATGCATGCCAATTGTTTGCCAGGAATCAAGTATTTCATAGCTTTCGAATTAATATTAAGGCCATTCTTAACTTTCTTGATCAGCTTTTGAGACAAATCATGAATATGAGATTTCCCTAACTGAAAAAGGTCTGTAGCTTGCACCTTATCCATTCTGTAGGTTAGGTGTTCCTTATAGATCAGAGAATCAAATGGAAATATCAATCAAAACGTTCTACAGACCGGTGGGTATACAACACTGAAGGATACGTCAATCCTCTACATTAGATCTTTACATGAAAATGTGGACTTTTCCAAATTGCAAAAAGCTTAAAATTATAATAAAATCACCCACGCCGGACCGGATTTATAAAGTTATTAATATAATCCACAAATTCCTAATGATATATCACTAAGGGCCACACTTTACTCTACTGTAGTGCTAAATAATGTATAACAATCTACATTTGATAAACCTACAGTTATGGTCAGAAGTTTACATACACTTAGGTTGGAGTCATAAAAACAACTTTTTCAACCACTCCACACATTTATTGTTAACAAACTATAGTTTGGCAAGTCGGGTAGGACATCTACTTTGTGCATGACACAAGTAATTTTTTCAACAATTGTTTCTGAGACAGATTATTTCACTTATAATTCACTGTATCACAATTCCAGTAAGTCAGAATATCACATACACTAAGTTCACTGAGCCTTTAAACAGCTTGGAAAAATCCAGAAAATTATGTCATAGCTTAAGAAGCTTTTGTTGGGATAATTGACATCATTTGAGTCAATTGGAGGTGTACCTGTGGATGTTTTTCAAGGCCTACCTTCAAACTCAGTGCCTCTTTGCTTGACATCATGGGAAAATCAAAAGAAATCAGCCAAGACCTCAGAAAAACAATTGTAGAGCAATTGGGAGCAATTTCCAAACACCTGAAGGTACCACGTTCATCTGTGTACGCTGTTCAATAGTACGCAATAATAAACACCATGGGACCAAACAGCCAAGCAGGAAGGAGACGTGTTCTGTCTCCTAGAGATGAACGTACTTTGGTGCGAAAAGTGCAAATCAATCTCAGAACAACAGCAAAGGACCTTGTGAAGATGCTGGAGGAAACGGGTACAAAAGTATCTGTATCCACAGTAAAACAAGTTCTGTATCAACATAACCTGAAATGACGCTCAGCAAGGAAGAACCACTGCTCCAAAACCGCCATAAAAAAGCCAGACTACGGTTTGCAACTGCACATGGAGACAAAGATCATACTTTTTGGAGAAATGTCCTCTGGTCTGATGAAACTAAAATAGAACTGTTTGGCCATAATGCCCATCGTTATGTTCGTAGGAAAATGGGGGAGGCTTGCAAGCTGAAGAACACCATCCCAACCATGAAGCACGGGGGTGGCAGCATCATGTTGTGGGGGTGCTTTGCTGTATGAGGGTCTGGTGCACTTCACAAAATAGATGGCATCACGGGGAAAGAAAATGACGTGGATATATTGAAGCAACATCTCAAGACATCAGTCAGGAAGTTAAAGCTTGGTTGCAAATGGGTCTTCCAAATGGACAATGACCCAGGCATACTTCCAAGGTTGTGGCAAAATGGCTTAAGGACAACAAAGTCAAGGTATTGGAGTGGCCATCACAAAGCCCTGACCTCAATCACATAGAAAATTTGAGGGCAGAACTGAAAAAGCGTGTGCGAGCAAGGAGGCCTACAAACCTGACTCAGTTACACCAGCTCTGTCAGGAGGAATGGGCCAAAATTAAACTTATTGTGGGAAGCTTGTGGAAGGCTACCCGAGACGTTTGACCCAAGTGAACCATTTTAAAGGCAATGCTACCAAATACTAATTGAGTGTATGTAAACTTCTGACCCACTGGGAATGTGATGAAAGATATAAAAGCTGAAATAAATAATTATTTCTACCGTTATTCTGACATTTCACATTCTTAAAATAAAGTGGTGATCCTAACTGACCTAAAACAGGGAATTTTTACTCGGATTAAATGTCAGGAATTGTGAAAAACTGAGTTTAAAAGTATTTGGCTAAGGTGTATGTAAACTTCCGACTTCATAATAATAATGCAAGCATTATTTAATAACTTTGTAAAATGTTTGAAATCACATACAAGGTATAAAGCTTAAGTTACAAGGCAATACGGACATGAACATAGCATTCACAGTCCAGGCATATAGATAGTCAGGTTTATCAAATTTAGATTGCTAAAGCTGCAATATGTAACTTATTGGGTGACCTGACAAAATTGACATAGAAATAAGAGTTATAGATCTGTCATTCTCATTGAAAGAAAGGCAAGTCTATGAAGCGGTAGGTAGATCTGTTCTATGTTTGCTAATTCTATGCTTCCCATTCTTAAGTTTGGTTTTTGCATAATTTATTTTCGGTTTTGTACACCATGTTCAAACACCTGAAAATACCATATTTTGGGTTATTGAAAGGATATTTAATAGCGGTTTAGATGGTACAATGATTCTTGTTTTGTAACAAATTGAAATTAGACAAACTATTAGAATTTTGGCAACCATGAAATGGCGGAGTGATTTCTAAGTATTGCACCTTTAAATACTATTTAGCACTACAGTGAAAGTGCACGGCGATGAGCTTGATGCTCCTTTCCAATAGATATCAAAGGTCTTATTCTGGTGACCCGTTTGAATTTTGTTTTGCGGAAACACACCTCTGGTGAGAAAATGTGCATATTTTCTTTATCGGATGGAAACGTAGCTAGTATGTTCTATGTATGTGCTGAAATGATTGGAACCCTTGATAAATATGAGCAAAAAAGACTGTATAAAATAAATCACATAAATACTGAGCTATATTGTATGCTCAACATATTTTGGAATGTTCTTGTTCTATACTAATACAATTTCTCATAGAAAGATCATTTGTTTAACAAGTTATTTTATTGGCACCCTCAAGATTCTTATGAATGAAATGAAACAAAATAACATCTACATTAACATCAACTTTTTTTTAAATTAACCTCAACTTAAGGTCAAAAGGCTTCCTTATGGTGTTGCCTGTGCTCCAGCTATTTTTCAGAAAATTGTGGATCAGATCCTATAAGGTAATGGGGTAATCTGCTGTCTTGGAGATACACTTATCACAGGGCATGACACAGAAGAGCAAATGAGATATTTTGAAGAAAGTGCTCAAAAGACTCAAAGTCTGCAATCGGAAGGTTAAAAGAGAGAAATTATCTTTCTTCCAGAACAGCGTAGCCTATCTAGGTCATGTGATAGATGCAGAGGGGATACACCCCATGAAACAGAAAACTGAAGCTATTGAGAAGGCTCCCATTCCTACAAACACCACTGAGCTCAGATCTTTTCTTTCATTACTTAACTATTATGGCAAATTCATTCCAAATCTGTCTACCATAGTTAAGCCTATGACTGCTCTACTGCAGAAAGATGTGAAATGGGAATGGTCACAGAAAATCCAAAGGAGGAAGCTAAGAGACGTCTACTTCCTAGCCAGGTGTTGGTTCAATACAACCAGGAGCTACCGCTCATACTTGCCTGTGATGCTTCAACAGTAGGAACCGGCTCTGTTGTATCTGCTGTCATGTTGGAAATAAACCGTCTTCCTGATGTTTAGGCTTTATACTGTCGAGTTTCTCTTTGCAATAGCTAAAAAGAACCTTCTTCCTTTAACCAGGAATGCAACAGCTAGCATTATCAATCTGTTATTACCTGAGCGTATAGACTGGGAGGATTGTCTCTTGAGGTTGGTAGTATTTCCAGTGGAAATGTTGCATTCGGTCTTGTTTGAATCCACACAATAAGTAAAGTGGCTCCAAACTTTCCCCTTTTTCTACTGGGAGCTTGTACCACCAGGAGACTAGCCATGGTGTCTGCCTTATTTGCATCAATGATTTGTTGCAGCCAGATTGGAGAATGGCCGGGAGAGAGGTGACTAGTAAATCACCTGGGCCTCGTTTCCCAGTTACGATGTAACTTAATCCTTATGATGACCGGGTGAATCAGTATTTACCAGATGAATCAGTATTTACGAGCCAACTTTTTAAGAGTGTGACCCAAACAAGCACGTGGAGAGAACGTTCACTAAGTGTGTTGTTAAACCATGTGTCAAAACTGATATGATCGAAAGAATAGCAGTGCTGGGCCCAGATTCACAAAACACTTATTTTGCAAAAACTTAAGAAGTTCATTAAGAAAAAAAATAAGAAAGTACATAAGATGAGTGAAATTCCTCAACAGTATCTTAAGATTTAATGATTTTCTTACGAACTCTTCTTACGATGAGTGTTGCTAGGCAACCATTTTAGCTAGCTATCTAGCTAGCAATGGCAATCATGTTAGCACATTTCTTACTCAAATCAAGATCAAATCAATTTATTTATAAAGCCCTTCTTACATCAGCTGATATCTCAAAGTGCTGTACAGAAACCCAGCCTAAAACCCCAAACAACAAGCAATGCAGTTGTAGAAGCACGGTGGCTAGGAAAAACTCCCTAGAAAGGCCAGAACCTAGGAAGAAACCTAGAGAGGAACCAGGCTATGAGGGGTGGCCAGTCCTCTTCTGGCTGTGCCTGTTCATAGATGACCAGCAGGGTCAAATAATAATAATCACAGTGGTTGTCGAGGGTGCAAGAGGTCAGCACCTCAGGAGTAAATGACAGTTGGCTATTCATAGCCGATCATTCAGAGTATCTCTACTGCTCCTGCTGTCTCTAGAGATTTGAAAACAGCAGGTCTGGGACAGGCAGCACATCCGGTGAACAGGTCAGGGTTCCATAGCCGCAGGCAGAACAGTTGAAACTGGAGCAGCGGCACGGCCAGGTGAACTGGGGACAGCAAGGAGTCATCAGGCCAGGTAGTCCTGAGGCATGGTCCTAGAGCTCAGGTCCTCCGAGAGAGAGAAGGAAAGAAAGAAAGAAAAAATTAGAGAGAACATATTTAAATTCACACAGGACACCGGATAAGACAGGAGAAATACTCCATATATAACAGACTGACCCTAGTCCCCCGACACTGCTGCAGCATAAATACTGGAGGCTGAGACAGGAGGGTTCGGGAGACTCTGTGGCCCCATCCGACGATACCCCCGGACAGGGCCAAACAGGCAGGATATAACCCCCCCCACTTTTCCAAAGCACAGCCCCCACACCACTAGAGGGATATCTTCAACCACCAACTTACCATCCTGAGACGAGGCCGAGTATAGCCCACAAAGATCTCCGCCACGGCACAACCCAAGGGGGGCGCCAACCCAGACAGGAAGATCACGTCAGTGACTCAACCCACTCAAGTGACGCACCCCTCCTAGGGACGGCGTGGAAGAGCACCAGTAAGCCAGTGACAGCCCCTGTAATAGGGTTAGAGAGGGGAACCGGCCACGCAGAGACAGCAAGGGTGGTTCGTTGCTCCAGTGCCTTTACGTTCATGAGTCTTCAATATAGACTTAAAGGTTGAGACCGAGTCTGCATCTCTCACATGGGTAGGCAGACCATTCCATAAAAATGGAGCTCTATAGGAGTAAGCCCTGCCTCCAGATGTTTGCTTAGACATTCTAGGGACAGTTAGGAGGCCTGCGTCTTGTGACAGTAGTATATATGTAGGTATGTACGGCAGGACCAAATCGGAAAGATAGGTAGGAGCGAGCCCATGTAATGCTTTGTAGATTAGCAGTAAAACCTTGAAATCAGCCCTTGCCTTAACAGGAAGCCAGTCTAGAGAGGCTAGCACTGGAGTAATATGATCAAATTTTGGGGGTTCTAGTCAAGATTCTAACAGCCGTGTTTAGCACTAACTGACTGAGATCACTGTTCTAAAATAGGTTATTTTGTTTAAAATAATCAATACTGAAACTTTCAGATTAAGTTTGTGAGTGAATTAAAAATGTTCTATTGCTTTCATGAGATTTTTCTCTCACTGCACTGAGTTTAAGAAAATGGTTTAGCTATCTTGGAATTAAGAACATTTCCAATAACTTTATTTTCATGAATCTAATTTCTTCTTAACTTTTTGCTTGAGAAACATAATACATAGCGCAATAACATTTCCAATAACCTTTTTGAGAAATAGCAAACGTGCTTCACTTTCTTCTTAAGTCTATAGTGAAGGAAAAAATGGCCGTTAAGAAGAAATTTCTTCTTCCGAAGGTTTAGTGAATCTGGCTCTCGGATCAGCTTTCTCCTTTCATATCTTACCTTAATATAGAAATATACCACAAAACTGATGACGGATCAGCTCCTAGAGAGATATTACCACCTACAGTATGGCTGCGAATAAGCTATTGTATTCTTACCCTATAATAATGCACTAAATCACAGATTGGGCACATTGCACACGTTGTCACACATTATGAAACACATTGAGGAAGAAATGACAGACAGTAGCCTAGTCACAGAATATAACTATTAAACATACTAGATGAGTTTGTCTAATTTTCGTTTAGTTATAATTTTTTTCTGGTTCTATTTCAGTTATCGTCTCGTCAATTGCCACTGAAAAATGGGTGTTTAACAAATATTTTCCTCACTATTTTTATTGACTAAATTAACACTGGTTTGAATTGAAGATTGCAGTCCATAAGCGCAGACCCAAAGATATCAAGGATCTGGAAAGATTCTGTATGGAGAAATGGTCTAAGATCCCTTCCAATGTGTTCTCAGATATCATAAAACTTTTTAGAAAAAGGCTCAGTGTCATTATCCTTGCAAGGGGATGGTACCAGAGAATTAAAAAACAGGGGTACCAATCATTTTGACACTAATATTTAAGAGATTTTTTAATTACTTGTTAACTAAATCTCTTTCTCAAAATAATTGTGTTAGTATTAAAGAATATACTTTTCCCATTTTTGCGCATACAATATAGCTCAGTATTTCCATGATATATTCTGTATTATAAACTGGGTGGTCGATCGCTGAATGCTGATCGGCTGACAGCCGTAGTATATGCTTTTGACTCAGTTACAGTATCTTAATTTAGATAGCTTGTATATCGTTCAGAAATATGAAAATACCTAGTAGACAGGTCATAAAACCTGTTCCTCAGAGACCCCTGATACAGGCAGTTTCCCAGCCCTGTCTAGTTAGAGGGGCTGCACAAACCCAGTCACAACTACAATGGAGAAACAATAGATTAAGGCAAGATAAAACTGTGCTTCTAAGTAATTGTGTAAGTATTGTCAATACCATTGGAAGATAATGAATCACCATTGTACTATTAACCCAAGATCACTGAAGCGCTGTTACTCCTCTTCCATTGTAAAAAAAAGATTTTGGAAGCTATAGAAATGCATTTATTAATGTCTACATTCGTTTTTGACAAGAATATTATATTACAGACATCTTAATGCGTACTTTTAAATTATATTACGTGAACTGAAAATTAAAATAATAGAAATTAAAACAAGTATTTTTTTATTTGAGAGTGCTAATGTTAATGTCCCCACGACAAAAAATAAATAAATAAATACATGACATTTTGTCCTTGAAACGTGTTATTGAAATACTGTAGAATTCCAGGAATTCCTATGGAAGACTGTTCCTTCTTGGGATACCAATATGGCAGGCGCAGGCTTCAAAAGCCTCTCGTTGGCCATAGCATTAGCTATCTAGGATTTATACACATAATTACGGCACACAGATGAAAGTGGGCATGGTAGGGCTGCTCATGCTAATGTAGCAGCAGTAGGAGTAGAGTTGTCAAACCATTTATTACTACTAACATACAAAACCATCTTTGGTAGTGGACTACAAACTTCTGAACAGCAAAGTAAAAGGGAATGCCTGTGACCACCTTGCCAAACATACACTTTCCATGTTCTAGAGCTAGACTGTCTTGACTGGGAATGTTATGTTTGTTGACGCTGTCAAGTAATGTTACCAGGGTAGCTAGTTGTGCTGTGTTGTGCCGTTTTCTTTCCATTGTGGAAAATTATCACACTTAAATCTACAAATGCTTCTTATAGTGTTTTATAAATAAGTGAATCACTTAAAAGCAAACAAAAAAACACATGAATCGTGCTTTATAAGGCTTTATAATGCATTATGAACTATTCTTAAAGTTTGTTATAGAGCCTAATGTGTGTAATAACGAACTTATCTGTATTTTTGAACCAGTATGGCTATATTACATTATGCACTAGTCTTTAACACTGAGTGTACAAAACATTATGAACGGGGAAGGAGACAATTGAGACATTGATTGTGTATGTGTACCATTCAAATCAAATCAAATCTAATTTTATTGGTCACATACACATGGTTAGCAGATGTTATTGCAAGTGTAGCGAAATGCTTGTGATTCTAGTTCCGACAGTGCAGCAATATCTAGCAAGTAATATCTAACAATTCCACAACAAATACCTCATGGAATATGTAATTGAGTAAGAATATATAAATATAAATAAATGGATGAACAATGACAGAGCGGCAAAGGCTAAGATGCAATAGATAGTATAGAATACAGTATATACATATGAGATGAGTAATGGAAAATATGTAAACATTATTAAAGTTGCATTATTAAAGTGACTAGTGTTCCATTTATTAAAGTGGCCAATGATTTCAAGGCTGTATGTAGGCAGCAGCCTCTCTGTGCTAGTGATGGCTGTTTAACAGTCTGATGGCCTTGAGAAATAAGTTGTTTTTCAGTCTCTCGGTCCCAGCTTTTCTGCACCTGTAATGACTTCGCCTCCTGGATGGCAGCGGGGTGAACAGGCAGTGGCTCGGGTGGTTGTGGAGCCCTGCGGTTGTGGGCGGTGCAGTTGCCATACCAGGCGGGGATACAGCCCCGAGATGCTCTCAATTATGCATCTATAAAGGTTTGTTGAGGTTTTTAGGTGAAAAGCCAAATTTCTTCAGCTTCCTGAGGTTGAAGAGGCGCTGTTGCGCCTTCTTCACCACACTGTCTGTGTGGGTGGACCATTTCAGTTTGTCAGTGATGTGTACGCCAAGGAACTTACAACCTTCCACCTTCTCCACTGCTGTCCCGTCGATGTGGATGGGGGGTGCTCCCTCTGGTGTTTCCTGAAGTCCACGATCATCTCATTTATTTGTTGCCGTTGAGTGAGAGGTTATTTTCCTGACACCACACTCCGAGAGCCCTCACCTCCTCCCTGTAGGATGTCTCGTCACTGTTGGTAATCAGTCCTAGTACTGTTGTGTCATCTGCAAACTTGATGATTGAGTTGGAGGTGTGCATGGACACTCAGTCTGGGGGAGAACTGGGAAGGGGGCTGAGTACGCACCCGTGTGGGGCCCAGTGTTGAGGATCAGTGAAGTAGCGATGTTGTTACCTACTTTCACCACCTGGAGGTGGCCCGTCAGGGTGTCCAGGACCCAATTGCACAGGGCAGGGTTAAGACCCAGAGCCTCAAGCTTAATGATGAGCTTGGAGGGTACTATGGTGTTGAATGCTGAGCTATAGTCATTGAACAGCATTCTTACATAGGTATTCCTCTTGTCCAGATGGGATAGGGCAGTGTGCAGTCTGATGGCAATTGCATTGTCTGTGGACCTATTGGGGTGGAATTGAAATTGAAGTGGGTCTAGGGTGACAGGTAAGGTGGAGGTGATATGATCCTTGACTAGTCTCTCAAAGCACTTCATGATGACAGAAGTGAGTGCTACAAGGCGAAAGTAATTTAGTTCAGTTAGCTTTGCATTCTGGGTACAGGAACAATGGTGGCCATCTTGAAGCATGTGGAGACAGCAGACTGGGATAGGGAGCAATTGAATATGTCTGTAAACACACCAGCCAGATGCTTGGAGGACGCGGCTAGGGATGCAGTCTGGGCCGGCAGCCTTGCGAGGACTAGCACGTTTAAGCGTCTTACTCACATCGGCCACAGAAAAGGAGAGCCCACAGTCCTTGGTAGCGGGCCGCGTCGGTGGCACTGTATTATCCTCAAAGTGGCCAAGGAAGGCGTTTACTGTTTCTGGAAGCAAGACTTCGGTGTCTGTGATGTGGCTGGTTTTCCTTTTGTAGTCAGTGATTGTCTGTAGACCCTGCCACATACGTCTCGTGTTTGAGCTGTTGAATTTCAACTCCACTTTGTCTCTATACCGACATTTTGCTTGTTTGATTGCCTTGCGGAGGGAATAACTACAATGTTTACATTTGGCCATATTCCCATGTCCCTGCATGGTTAAATGCAGAGACACGCGCTTTCAGTTTTGCGTGAATGCTGCCATCTATCCAAGGTTTCTGGTTAGGGTAGGTTTTAGTAGTCACAGTGTTACATCTCCTATACACATCTTTAAAATCTCACTCACAGAATCAGCATATAAAGTTGAAGTTGGAAGTTTACATACACCTTAGCCAAATACATTTAAACTCAGTTTTTCACAATTCCTGATATTTAATTCTCAGAAAAATTCCTTGTTTTAGGTCAGTTAGGATCACCACTTTATTTTAAGAATGTGAAATGTCAGAATAATAGTAGAGAGAAGGATTTATTTCTTTCATCACATTCCCAGTGGGTCAGAAGTTTACATACACTCAATTAGTATTTGGTAGCATTGCCTTTAAATTGTTTAACTTGGGTCAAACGTTTTGGGTAGCCTTCCACAAGCTTCCCACAATACATTTGTTGAATTTTGGCCCATTCCTGCTGACAGAGCTGATGTAACTGAGTCAGGTTTGTAGGCCTCCTTGCTCGCACACGCTTTTTCAGTTCCGCCCAGAAATGTTCTATAGGATTGAGGCCAGGGCTTTGTGATGGCCACTCCAATACCTTGACTTTATTGTCCTTAAGCCATTTTGCCATATGGCTTAACTTTGGAAGTATGCTTGGGGTCATTGTCCATTTGGAAGATCCATTTGCGGCCAAGCTTTAACTTCCTGACTGATGTCTTGAGATGTTGCTTCAATATATCCACATAATTTTCTTCCTCATGACGCCATCTATTTTGTGAAGTGCACCAGTCCCTCCTGCAGCAAAGCACCCCCACAACATGATGCTGCCACCCCCGTGCTTCACGGTTTGGATGGTGTTCTTCAGCTTGCAAGCCTCCCCCATTTTCCTCCAAACATAACGATGGTCATTATGGCCAAACAGTTCTATTTTTGTTTCATCAGACCAGCGGACATTCCTTGCTGAGCGGCCTGTCAGGGTATGTCAATATAGGACTCATTTTACTGTGGATACAGATACTTTTGTACCTGTTTCCTCCAGCATCTTCACAGGGTCCTTTGCTGTTGTTCTGGGATTGATTTGCACTTTTCGCACCAAAGTAGGTTCATCTCTAGGAGACAGAACACGTCTCCTTCCTGAGCGGTATGACGGCTGTGTGGTCCCATGGCATTTATATTTGCGTACTATTGTTTGTTCAGATGAACAAGGTACCTTCAAGTGCTTGGAAATTGCTCCTAAGGATAAACCAGACTTGTGGAGGTGTACAATTTTTCTGAGGTTTTGGCTGATTTCTTTTGATTTTCCCATGATGTCAAGCAAAGAGGCACTGAGTTTGAAGGTAGGCCTTGAAATACATCCACAGGTACACCTCCAATTGAATCAAATTATGTCAATTAGCCTGTCAGAGGCTTCTAAAGCCATGACATAATTTTCTGGAATTTTCCAAGTTGTTTTAAGGCACAGTCAACTTTGTATATGTACACTTCTGACCCACTTGAATTGTGATACAGTGAATTATAAATGAAATAATCTGTCTGGAAACAATTGTTGGAAAAATTACTTGTGTCATGCACAAAGTAGATGTCCTAACCGACTTGCCAAAACTATAGTTTGTGAACAAGAAATGTGTGGAGTGGTTGAAACACGAGTTTTATGACTCCAACCTAAGTGTATGTAAACTTTCGACTTAAACTGTAAGTCAATATTATTCTCTGAGGCTACCCGGAACATATCCCGGTTTGCGTGATCAATCTTGAAGCATGGATTCCGACTGGTCAGACCAGCGTTGAATTTTCCTAAGCACGGATACTTCCTGTTTGAGTTTCTGTTGAGTTTCTATTGTTATTTTACTGCTGCTGTTTAATTATTAGGTCATTTTTTTCTTATCAATTTTTCTTTAACTGCTTTATAAATGCTTATAAATTGTTGTGAATGTTTATACATGCTGTAATAATAATGTTGTGATAACATATTTTTTGTAAATAGCTGCTTTACAAGTTTGAGAAATGATACTTCACACTTGGAAAATCATTAAGTTAAAAAGCTTATATTCTACTTTGTTATTTTATCAAAAAAAATATGAACCCTCATGTTCTATACAAACTTGACTCTGTTACTTTTGAAAATAACTTGTAGCCAGATCATGAAACCAGATCATGAAGGCAATTTCCCAGCCCTGTGAAGGTAGAGGAGAGGCTGTTACAATTACAGTGGAGACTGCTAAGTTACAATTACAAACTGTTCTGCTAAGTAATCGTGCAATGGTATTACCAATATCATTGGGAGCTTCAGTGCCCTCAGAACTGCTAGACAGCAGAACAACTTCACAGAGAACCAGACCAGGTAATTACCTAATACAAAGTGATAGTACGCAGCCTGTTTGTATAGAGCAAGAAATGTAAGGGTCAAGCAGGACCCAATCCCCAACAGCCAAGCCAACCCTGAGCATGCTATCTTCTATCTCAGGAGTTTGTACGTCAGGAAGACCACAGTGTGGACCACTGCCAGCTAGCGCACCACACAGATACAGGACTGGGACAGGGGCCGGCCAGTGTAGACCTGCAGCAAACTTTATAGCTTGTGGTATAACACTTCCAAGGACATATTGGTCCAGATGACTCAAGGCAGCTCACATGCAGCAGAGGATCTCAGACACAGACAGGTTGAGAGCGAAGAAGTTAAAGGCCACCAGTTTTTTCCGATAGGTCACTTGCAGCCAAAAGACAGACATTGGTGGGGAGACTCAGGATGATGTTGGTTACTCCGAAGACAGAGTAGAGATTCCAATGGACAGTGGAAGCAATGGTGAAGTTTGCTGATGTAGAAGTGTTCATCTCTTTGAAATGCCAGTGGTTTCAGTTGACACTGTGAAAAGATACAAAAAAATATTTTGTTTGTTTTTTAATAAGTATTTAGGATAAAAGAACACTTCACGCTGCACGATAGTGTGTAACAACTCACTTGTAAAAAGTCCCACCTCGATTGAAGGAGTACTCTCTGTTTGATTTAATGTGCTGAACAAATCTAAACCTTTGTTCCGCTTGATCACGCCTGTGCATTCATAATTTTATAATCCGCTACAAATTCTTTACCTGGAGCACAGTATGCAAAAGAGGAAAGCCAGTAATAACAACCAGTGATATTTGTCCATCGTTAAAAATCAGTCCTGGTTATGAGCAGGGCATCATATGTCAGGGATTATATGTAAAGAGTTCCTAATCTCCTAGGTGGTTTCTCAACAGCAAAACATACAGAATGCTGCAGCACGGGTACTGACAAAGACCAGAGCACACATTACACCTGTTTTAAGGTCTCTGCACTGGCTGCCTGTGAGTTTTAAAATGCATTTTAGATTATTCTATTGGTTTTTAAATCAGTCCACGATTGTGCACCCCAATACATGTCAGACATGCATTTAAGTTATGTACTTAGTATGTCCCTCAGGTCCTCTGGCCCTGTCCTTTTAAATATCCCAAAGCCTAGGCCCAAGAGGCATGGAGAGGCAGCCTTTAGTTATTATGCCCCCAGCCTCTGGAATAGCCAGCCAGAGAACCGGAGGGGGGCCGAAACTCTGGACATATTTAATAGATATCTTAAAACACACCTTGTTAGCTTCGCTTTCCTTAGGAAGCTTTTTAGTCGTTCAGTTTTTATTGTTATTCTTTTGTTTTTTTATCCTCCATGTTTGTTGTAAGTTTTTATTTTCCTTCTGTGAAGCACATTATGTTGCATTCCATGTCTGAAATGTGCTGTTTAAATTAAGATTGATTTGATTTATCGGTCCATGAATCATTGCCCTTTGACAGAGTTGATAACCTAGAGGCTGTGACCAGTACACAGACATGTAGGGACCTAGAAACAGGCCTTATCTTGCGTCTGTAAATAACTTAGTGTTAAATTCACTGGAGTGATTTTAAACAGAACTAAACGCTGTGTCCGTTCTTAAAAGCAGTGAGAGGAGCCTAGTTTATTATCTAAAAGAGAAGAAAGGGAAAACGTTCTTCCATTTCTCCTTCCAGCTTAATGTTTTGAATCTGTATTAAACATAATTTAACTGGAGAGTGACATTTTGGCCATGTACCTCATACTGTCATTGGCGATTGTCATTTATCTGACTTGACCAATTCAATTCCAAGTAGGTCATTCTATACCAGCTGCAATGAACAAATATGAAAAAAACATTAAAATCTGACCCAACTTAGCTAAGCAATTAATGGAAAATAAATCACATGGGAAATCAAAAAATCTCCGTCCTGACATATGATACCAGGCACTTTGTCAACAAACGTCCAAAATAAATGGTGTTAGATACTACATAAACCATGTTAAATCATCTGCCACTATGTGATGTGTCTCTGTACAGTGCAGGGGTCAAGCTCACCTGTGAACATCTAAACAGGATGGAATAGATTCAGTGTGATGTTGTGTTTAAAGAATACTGGAGCATCTCTCCAACTCACAACATCATGAGCAAGTGCACAGCACGGAGGCCAAAAATACCCACCACCCGTCATCTGAAAAACATCCAACTGTTAAATCAATCGTCGGGGAGGACATACAACATCTGTTAGATTTCATCAGCGAGAAGAGAGGGGGCTTTGAGGTTTTACAGCGCCTCTCGCTTGCTATCTCGCAGTCTTGCGCTCCAACAGCACAGAGCGGCAGAAATGTGACACATTGTACCGCAGTTTAGCTTTCAATAAAAATTGTCTCTTTATCAATGATGCAAATGTCAAGAATATAGGCGTCTATAGGACTAGGATAATAAAGTGCAACTATTTCAGTGGTGTCATTCATAACAGAAATCCCAAAACCGTGTCCCAACTAACAGTGCTGATAAAAGAAATTGCATGGACAAAAGTATGGAGGCCCATAAGATGGCAGCGCTGATAAGTGTGTACGTCTTGCCAGTTCCTGCTCGCCTTTCCTTTTTTTATGGCTATTTTATGTTCATTATTGTTTGTGCAATAATTTCCTACGACCAACAAAACACTTCTGGATCCTGAATCAGAAGCTACACACTTATTTCTCAGCCTCCCAGATCTGGAATAATACATTCGCTTACCCGTTGCTGCCTACCAAGATGACCTAAGTCAACGGCAGCGACGAAGAACAGTAAGGAAAGGGACTCCAAGCTAGGCTGAAAAGACTTGGCTACACGGCCACCTCTTCCTAGTATCCTTATGACTAAAGTCCAATCACTGGTAAATAAAATGTGTGAACTCAAAGCAAGGCTTCAATTGCAGATGGACATCAGGGAATGCTGTAGCTTTGCTTTTATAAAGACGTGGCTTAACGGACTATACACTCGACTCTGCTATTTCAACCAGACGTCTTCTCCATATTCTGAATGTATTGAAATTGCGGGATCTAGTAAGGGTACCAAAGTTGAAAACATTGCAAGCTCCTGTTAAGCCTACCTGGAGTTTCTTATGCTAAAATGCAGACCCCACTATATGCCGAGGGAATTCACATGTGTTATTATCACAGCTGGGTACATACCGCCACAAGCAAACACCAAGGCGGCACTCAGAGAACGGTAAAAGATCATTAGCCAGGAAGAATCCTTTTAATGTTGCGGGTGTCTTTAACCAAGCTCATCTAAACAAATTTTCCCAAAATATCACCAACATGTATCCTTCCCCACAAGAGGATTCGCCATGCTTGACTACGTATACACAAACATCAGCAACACATAAAAAGCCATCCCCTGCCCCCACTTCAGCCAATCAGACCACGTCTCTTTGTTCCTACTCCCTGGCTACAAGCATCAACTCGAGGGAGACACCAACACAGAGAATAGTGAGGCGCTGGACAGAGGAGGCAGACTCAATGCTGCAGGCTTGTTTTGAGAGTACTGATTGGAATATGTTCATAGATTAATCCACCCAGGACTCATCCATCAACATTTAAGAATATACATCAGTCACAGGCTTCATGAGGAAATGTGTTGATGAAGTTGTACCCACAATAACAATTCCGGACGTACCCCAACCAAAAACCTTGGATGAATGGAGATATTGGTACAATGATGAGAGCCCCTACTGCGGCATTTAATGTCAGCAGAACAAACCCTGATTACTCGGTGAAGCACGACACGACACAAGGCAAGCAGGTAAGAGCACCACAAATCCATTAGGAACGTAAAAGGACAATACAGACTCAAACTTTGATTGATGTTCGACAACTCAGATTCACATGGCATGTGGAAATGAATATCACAGACTACAAAGGACAATCCATCTGTGGTACCCACTGAAGACACCCTCCCAGACAAGCTTAACACATTCTATGCTCGCTTCGAGGCAGACAATACCGCTGCGCCAGACGGCCAGGTGCTGTCGCACTCCTAGGCTGATGCGAGGGAAAAGTCTCAAATGAGTGAATACTCACAAAGCCGCCGGCCCTGCTTCCTCAGTTTGTGCTGACCAGCCCGTGGGCATCTTCTCGGACATCTTCAACCTGTCCCTGTTCCAAGCTGTAGTCAATACCTGCTTTAAGAAGACTGCCATCGTCCCAGTGTCCAAAAACAACAATGTGACTTTCCCAAATGACTATCGCCCCATCGCACTCACCTCGGTCATCATGAAGTGCTACTAGAGGCTGGTCATGGCCCACATTTTATTTCTCATCAATCTACATACAATACCCATAATGACAAATCAAAAATAGTTTTTTTGGAATGTGTTCAAATGTATTAAAAATAGAAAACTGAAATATCACATTTACGTAAGTGAACGCTTTACTCAGACGCTTTACTCAGTACTTTGTTGAAGCAACTTTGGCAACGATTACAGCTTCGAGTTGTCTTGGGTATGACGCTACAAGCTTGGCACACCTTTATTTGGGGAGTTTCCTCTCAAGCTCTGCCAGTTTGGATGGGGAGTGTCGCTGCACAGCTATTTACAGGTCTCTCTCAAGATGTTCGATCGGGTTCGGGCTCTGGCTGGGACACTCAAGGACATTCGGAGACTTGTCCCAAAGCCACGCCTGCATTGTTTTGACTGTGTGCTTAAGGTTGTTGTCCTGTTGGAAGGTGAACCTTTGCCCAAGTCTGAGGTCCTGAGCGCTATGGAGCAGGTTTTCATCAAGGATCTCTCTGTACTTTGCTCCGTTCATCTTTCCCTCGATCCTGATTAGATCTGCTGAAAAACATCCCCACAGCATGATGCTGCCACCACCATGCTTTACTGTAGGGATGGAACTTAAAGATGGAGCCGGAGGGTAGGGCTGCCGTCTTATCGGCTCTTTACCAACCATGCTATTTAGGTTTTTTTTTTTCGCATTGGTCGTAACTTGTTTTGTACATAATGTTGCTGCTATGACCGAAAGGTGCTTCTGGACAACTGGGTTAACTCACCTCAAATTGCATGAGTTCTTCTTCAATGAGTCGAACGCTAGGGATATACTACGTACTCCCGACCAGGCCCAGATCCTCGTGATTTGCTGGAAAAGGGTCATGAGAATTTTTATCCCAATGTTCATAACTCAACAATCACTATAACTTTGACCAATTCCCAAAGGTTTGTAAGACCCTGGTTAATGAAGAATTAGACAAATCCTTTATTCAGAGAGTACTCTGAAGACAAAAATGAGAACACAGTCATTTTATAATGCACACACACACACACACAGCCATTTCTAGCCGTTCCTCCCCTCCCTAGATTAGAGGGGCTTTGGAAGGGGCCTCTTTCCTGTTGTCAGTTTTCAGAGTTATAACTAGGTCATCTGTAGTTCAGTTGCCCTTTGTTGTCTCAACTATTCATTTCTCACCTTGCTACATAGTAACACAATGTTTTTTGTCTTAACTTGTCTTACACACACATTATTGGATTATAATCTTATAATTCTAATATATTTCACACAGTTATACAGTTTCAGAGTGGAACACATTAGCCATTATCTTAAAACATACAAATTACTCTATCAAAAAGGAAACGTAGGTTTGGCGGAAAGAGATCAGGATGCCTTGTGAGGATCAGGCGATGAGTGGCTAATCTTCCCTTGCCTTCTGTTCTGCTAGCTAATGTTCAATCGCTGGAAAATAAATGGGACGAACTGAAAGCACGTATATCCTACCAACGGGGCATAAAAAAATGTAATATCTGATGTTTCACAGAGTCGTGGCTGAACGACGACATTAAGAATAAACAGCTGGCGGGTTATACACTCTGTTGGCAGGACAGAAAAGCAGCCTCTGGTAAGACATGGGGCGGGGGCCTGTGCATATTTGTAAACAATAGCTGGTGCACGATATCTAAGGAAGTCTCAGGGTTTCGCTTGCCCGAGGTAGAGTATCTCATGATAAGCTCTAGACCACACTAATCTACAGTGCCTTGCGAAAGTATTCGGCCCCCTTGAACTTTGCGACCTTTTGCCACATTTCAGGCTTCAAACATAAAGATATAAAACTGTACTTTTTTTGTGAAGAATCAACAACAAGTGGGACACAATCATGAAGTGGAATGACATTTATTGGATATTTCAAACTTTTTTAACAAATCAAAAACTGAAAAATTGGGCGTGCAAAATTATTCAGCCCCTTTACTTTCAGTGCAGCAAACTCTCTCCAGAAGTTCAGTGAGGATCTCTGAATGATCCAATGTTGACCTAAATGACTAATGATGATAAATACAATCCACCTGTGTGTAATCAATTCTCCGTATAAATGCACCTGCACTGTGATAGTCTAAGAGGTCCGTCAAAAGCGCAGAGAGCATCATGAAGAACAAGGAACACACCATGCAGGTCCGAGATACTGTTGTGAAGAAGTTTAAAGCCGGATTTGGATACAAAAAGATTTCCCAAGCTTTAAACATCCCAAGGAGCACTGTGCAAGCGATAATATTGAAATGGAAGGAGTATCAGACCACTGCAAATCTACCAAGACCTGGCCGTCCCTCTAAACTTTCAGCTCATACAAGGAGAAGACTGATCAGAGATGCAGCCAAGAGGCCCATGATCACTCTGGATGAACTGCAGAGATCTACAGCTGAGGTGGGAGACTCTGTCCATAGGACAACAATCAGTCGTATATTGCACAAATCTGGCCTTTATGGAAGAGTGGCAAGAAGAAAGCCATTTCTTAAAGATATCCATAAAAAGTGTTGTTTAAAGTTTGCCACAAGCCACCTGGGAGACACACCAAACATGTGGAAGAAGGTGCTCTGGTCAGATGAAACCAAAATTGAACTTTTTGGCAACAATGCAAAACGTTATGTTTGGCGTAAAAGCAACACAGCTCATCACCCTGAACACACCATCCCCACTGTCAAACATGGTGGTGGCAGCATCATGGTTTGGGCCTGCTTTTCTTCAGCAGGGACAGGGACGATGGTTATAATTGATGGGAAGATGGATGGAGCCAAATACAGGACCATTCTGGAAGAAAACCTGATGGAGTCTGCAAAAGACCTGAGACTGGGACGGAGATGTGTCTTCCAACAAGACAATGATCCAAAACATAAAGCAAAATCTACAATGGAATGGTTCAAAAATAAACATATCCAGGTGTTAGAATGGCCAAGTCAAAGTCCAGACCTGAATCCAATCGAGAATCTGTGGAAAGAACTGAAAACTGCTGTTCACAAATGCTCTCCATCCAACCTCACTGAGCTCGAGCTGTTTTGCAAGGAGGAATGGGAAAAAAATTCAGTCTCTCGATGTGCAAAACTGATAGAGACATACCCCAAGCGACTTACAGCTGTAATCGCAGCAAAAGGTGGCGCTACAAAGTATTAACTTAAGGGGGCTGAATAATTTTGCACGCCCAATTTTTCAGTTTTTGATTTGTTAAAAAAGTTTGAAATATCCAATAAATGTCGTTCCACTTCATGATTGTGTCCCACTTGTTGTTGATTCTTCACAAAAAAATACAGTTTTATATCTTTATGTTTGAAGCCTGAAATGTGGCAAAAGGTCGCAAAGTTCAAGGGGGCCGAATACTTTCGCAAGGCACTGTACCTAGAGAGTTTTCATCTGTATTTTTCATAGCTGTCTACATACCACGAAAGACCGAGGCTGGCACCAAGACCACACTCAATGAGCTATATTCCACTATTAGCAAACAGGAAAACATTTATCCAAAGGTGGCGCTCCTAGTGGCTAGGGACTTAAATTCAGGGAAACTTAAATCAATCAGCATGTTAAATGTGCAGCCAGAGGGAAAACAATTCTAGACCACCTTTACTCCACACACAGAGACGCATACAAAGCTCTCCTTCGCCCTCCATTTGGCAAATATGACAATAACTCTATCCTCGTGAATCCTGCTTACAAGCTAAAATTTCAGCAGGAAGCACCAGTGATTCGGTCTATAAAGTGGTCAGATTAAGCAGATGCTAAACTACAAGACTGTTTTGCTAGCAGAGACTGGAAAATGTTCCGGGATTCTTCCGATGGCATTGAGGAGTACACCACACCAGTCACTGGCTTTATCGATAAGTGCATCAAGGACGTCGTCCCCACAGTGACTGTACATATATACCCCAACCAGAAGCCATGGATTAAAGGCAACATTCGTACTGAGCTAAAGGGTAAAGCTTCCACTTTCAAGAAGCAGGACTCTTACTCAGAAGTTTATAAGAAATCCCGCTATGCCCTCCGACGAACCATCAAACAGGCAAAGTGTCAATACAGGATTAAAATCGAATCGTACTACACCGGCTCCAACGCTGGGTGTGGCATGGCTTGCAAACTATTACAGACTACAAAGGGAAGCACAGTCGAGAGCTGTCCAGTGACACGAGCCTACCAGACAAGCTAAATAACTTCTATGCTTGCTTTGAGGGAAGTAACACTGAAACATGCATGAGAGCATCAGCTGTTCAGGACAACTGTGTGATCATACTCTCGCACGAGATGTGAGTAAGACATTAAAACAGGTCAACATTCACAAGGCCGCTGGGCCAGTCTGTAATACCAACATGTTTCAAACGGACCACCATAGTCCCTGTGCCCAAGACCACTAAGGTAACCTGCCTAAATGACTACTGACCTGTAGCTCTCATGCCTGTATCCATGAAATGCTTTGAAAGGCTGGTCATGGCTTGCATCAACACAATTATCCCAGAAACCCTAGACTCACTCCAATTTGCATATTGCACCAACAGATCCACAGATTTTGCAATTTCTATTGCACTCCACGCTGCCCTTTCTCACCTGGACAAAAGGAACACTTATGTGAGAATGCTATTCGTTGACTACAGCATTCAACACCATTGTGCCCTCAAATCACCTCACTAAGCTAATGTAACAGTATAACTTTACACCGTCCCCTCGCCCATACCCGGGCGCAAACCAGGGACCCACTGCACATGTCAACAACAGTCAACAACAACGAAGCATCGTTACCCATCGCTCCACAAAAGCCGCGGTCCTTGCAGAGCAAGGGGAACCACTACTTCAAGGTCTCAGAGCAAGTGACGTCACCGATTGAAACGCTATTTAGCGCGCACCACCGCTAACTAGCTAGCCGTTTCACATCCGTTACACTCACCCCCTTTTGACCTCCTCCTTTTCCGCAGCTTCCAGTGATCCGGGTCAACAGCATCAATGTAACAGTATAACTTTAGACCGTCCCCTCGCGCATACCCGGGTGCGAACCAGGGACCCTCTGCACACATCAACAACAGTCACCCACGAAGCATCGTTACCCATCGCTCCACAAAAGCCGTGGCCCTTGCAGAGGGGAACCACTACTTCAAGGTCTCAGAGCAAGTGACGTCACCGATTGAAACGCTATTTAGCGCGCACCACCACTAACTAGCTAGCCGTTTCACATCCGTTACACTAATGACCCTGGGACTAAACACTTCCCTCTGCAACTAGATCCTGGACTTCCTGATGGGCTGCCCCCAGTTGGTAAGGGTAGGCAAGAACACATCTGCCATGCTGATCCTCATTGGTGTGTACTCAGTCCCCTCCTGTACTCCCTGTTCACTCATGACTGCACAGCCAGGCACAACTCCAACACCATCAATAAGTTTGCTGATGACACAACAGTGTCACAATCACCGCCAACAGTGAGATAGCCTATAGGGAGGAGGTCAGACACCTGGCCGTGTGGTGCAAGGACAACAACCTCTCCTTCAACATGATCAAGACAAAGGATATGATGTGGACTACAGGAAAAGGAGGACCGAGCACGCCCCCATTCTCATCAACAGGGCTGTAATCGAGCATGTTGAAAGCTTCAAGTTCCTTGGCATCCACATCACCAACAAACTATCATGGTCCAAGCACACCAAGATAGTCTTGAAGAGGGCATGACAAAACCTATTCCCTATTGTCTTAAAGACCAGATAATCTTATTTCTCATGGTCAGCGAGTCCTTAAGGTACGTTTTGGCAATCTCCAAGCAGGCTGTCATGTACCTTTTACTGAGTAGTGGTATCAAGACACAAGAGGCAAATGGTTGGAGTCTTACAATGTTAATTAATCCAAATGGGTAGGCAAAGGAATGGTTGTAGACAGGCAAAAAGGTCAAAACCAGATCAGAGTCCAGGAGGTACAGAGTGTCAGAAAGGCTTGTGGTCAAGGCAGGCAGAATGGTCAGACAGGCAGAATGGTCAGGCAGGCAGGTACAAAGTCCAGAAACAGGCAAGGGTCTTAAACCAGGAGGACTAGAAAACGAGAATGCAAAAAAGCAGGATAACAGGGAAACCGCTGGTTGACTTGGAAACATACAAGACAAACTGGCACAGAGAGACAGGAAACACAGGGATAAATACACTGGGGAAAACAAGCAACACCTGGAAGGGGTGGAGACAATAACCAGGACAGGTGAAACTGATCAGGGTGTGACAAGTGTCTTCCGTCTGGCCACACTACCATGAAGGACTGACTGGTGGAGTGCTGCAGAGATGGTTGTCCCATCTCCACAGTGGAACTCTGGAGCTTTGTCAGCGTGACCATCCGATTCTTGGTCACCTCCACGACTAAGGCCCTTCTCCCCCTATTGGTCAGTTTGGCTGTGTGGCCAGCTCTAGGAAGAGTCTTGGTTGTTCCAATCGTCTTCCATTTAAGAATGAATGAGGCCACTGTGTTGTTGGGGATCTTCATTGCTTCAGAAATGTGTTGGTATCCTTCCCCAGACCTGTTCCTCGACACAATCCTGTCTCGGTGCTCTCCTTACAATTCCTTCTAAACTCATGGCTTGGTTTTTGCTCTGACATGCACTGTCAACTGTGGGACCTTATATAGACAGGGGTGTGCCTTTCCAAATAATTTCCAATCAATTGAATTAATCACAGGTGGACTCCAATTAAGTTGTAGAAACATCTCAAGGATTATAATTGGAAACAGGATGCACCTAAGCTCAATTTCGAGTCTCACAGCAAAGGGTCTAAATACTTACGGTATGTAAATAAGGAATTTATATTTTTATATTTCTACATTTGCAAACATTTTTAAAAACGTGTTTTCACTTTCTTATTATTGGGTATTGTGTTTAGATTGATAGGGGAATTTTAAAAAAATAGAATAAGGCTGTAACCTTACAAAATGTGGAAAAAGTTAAATTGTCTGAATACATTCCGAATGCACTGTATGTGTGAATTATGTTCATTGACTATAGTTCAGCATTCAACACTATTGTTCCCACCAAGCTTGACACTAAGCTTAATGCCCTGCTTCTGGACACCACCCTCTACAACTGGATCCTGGACTTCCTGACGGGCAGATCTCAAGCTGTGAGGATTGGCAACAACATCTCTTCCACACGGACTCTTTTGTAACTACCCATCCCGGATCCGGGAGCGTTGTCATCAACTGACACTAATTAGCATAACGCAACGGACATAAATATTACTAGAAAATATTCATATTCATGAAATCACAAGTGAAATATATTGAAACACAGCTTAGCTCAGATGTTGAAAATATGCTTTACAGCCAAAGCAAGACAAGCATTTGTGCAAGTTTATCGATAGCCTAGCATAGCATTATGCCTAGCTAGCAGCAGGCAACCTGGTCAAGAAAATCAGAAAAGCAATCAAATTAAATAGATTACCTTTGATGAGTTTCGGATTTTTTCACTCACAAGACTCCCAGTTAGATAGCAAATGTTCCTTTTTTCCAAAAATATATTTTTTTTAGCCGAAATAACTCCGTTAGTTCTTCACGTTTGGCTGAGAATTCGACCGGAAATTGCGGTCATGACAACGGCGAAAAATATTCCAAATTAGCTCCATAATATCGACAGAAACATGGCAAACGTTGTTTATAATCAATCCTCAAGGTGTTTTTCAAATATCTATTCGATAATATATCAACCGGGACAGGTGGCTTCTTAGTAGGAAAGAGAGAAACAATGGCCGCATTTATCTCTTACGCACAAAACACTCTGAGAGACTCCAGCTGACCACTGATGTTGACGTTCAGGCTCATTTTTCAAAATAAAAGCCTGAAACTATGTATTGTGACACTAGACACATTAAGGAAGCCATAGAAAAAGGAATCTGGTTGATAACTCATTCACTGCTCAATAGGGACGCATAGGAACGCAGAGCTTTCTAAATAAGAGTCCCTTCCTGATTGGATTTTTCTCAGGCTTTCGCCTGCAATATCAGTTCTATAATACTCACAGACAATATTTTTACAGTTTTGGAAACTTTAGATTGTTTCTATCCTAAGCTGTCAATTATATGCATATTTTAGCATCTTGTCCTGACAAAATAGCCCGTTTACTTTGAGAACGTTATTTTTTCAAAAATGAAAATAGTTCCCCCTGGATTCAACAGGTTAACACAGGGGTCCATCATGGGTGTGTCCTCGGTCCTCTGCTGTACTCCTTGTTCACCCATGACTGCATGGCTTTGCACAACACCAACTCCATCATCAAGTTAGCTGACGATAGTTGTGAACCTGATAACCAACAACGACAAGTCAGCCTATAGGGAGGAGGTAAGTGAACTGGCATTGTGGTGTCAAGGCCTTGTCAGCCTTGTCACTGGGATCGTGCTTCCACCCGTCCAGGACATCTAGTCAAACAGTGCCTGAGGAAGGCACGCAGCATCATCAAGAACCCAAAACACCCCAGCCACGAGCTGTTCTCTGCTTTACCGTCGCTGACGGTATTGGACCATGAGGTCTGATACCAACTGGCTCAGAGACAGTTTCTATCTACAAGCCATCAGACTGCTGAAAACTTGAACTGGACTGACCAGCTGCTCTAATTCTCCACGCCTTAGCACATATCACAACTGCTGCTACCAGGCACTTATTATAGTGCTCAATTTATACACTTGCCCCACCACCCAACTTCCCCAATACACATGTCAATATTGTAGTATATATTGTGCTTTCCTGTATTATGCTAGAATGTATATTCTATTCTACAGCCATTTACTTTATGTAAGTATTCATATTTTTTGCTCTTTATTATTGTTGCTGCATTGTCAAGAAGGAACCCGCAAGTACACATTTTGTTGGACGATGTATACCATGCGTATCCCGTACATATAACCAATCAAACTTGAAACTTGAAACCAAGCATGCCTTAGTCTCACTTCCCTGCATGTGTGGACACACTGGCTCACTCCTCAGTGTGTTTGGCTGGGAGCGTTCTCACTCAAATGAAGCTCTTTTCTAAACAGTTAACTGTGAAGGTCGTGTAAAGTGTTTAATCCTATTGGCTCAGTCAGTGTTTCTGCTCTATTCACTGGCATTCTGTTAGCCTTTTCTTTTCCTAGCCGAGGTGAGGTGTGATCTCCATGTCGTGTCCTTGGACAGTGTACTCACACATCTCACCCAGAGTGAGGAAAAGATTAGGGGCCTGGGGAGTGAAGAGTGTGGCCCAGAGGCATTTCATCTAATACAGTTCTAACACCTACTGTACTTATTCCAGGAACCATGCAACACCCTCAACCCCCCATCCGACCCCCCCCGCCCCTATAGCCTTGTGTGTGTGTGTGTGTGTGTGTGTGTGTGTGTGTGTGTGTGTGTGTGTGTGTGTGTGTGTGTGTGTGTGTGTGTGTGTGTGTGTGTTCCCCCTCGATAAGAAACACACATGGGGGTTTTACCCCAGAATTCTGCACAAAAGTCCAAAATAACCCTGTGGCAGTGTAATCAGGCTGCAGCCTGGGAGGAAACCCTGTCTTTCTTTTCACCGCCCAGGGGATAGATAGTGATATACGAGCGAAACACAGTAAAGCTCTGATTAACCCCTAACGCCCAGGGCATCGTCAGATCGCCTGCCAGAGGCCATCTCTCTCTCTGCCTTCCTGCAGGGTCTCTCTCTGCCAAACATCCAGCCAGTAATCGCTGCCTGGGATGCATGAACTGAATCCAAAAAAAGACATTATGGATTACAGCTACAACACACGCAAACAAACACACACACTATCGCTTACCCACCAATAGAGATTCACTCCAAAACACACAAACACATACCAACACACAGCACATTCCAGTCGTCATGCAGCCGTAGCACATCCAGAGGCTGACAAAGATGGCCTTTGACTGGAGCTGGCAGGGGAGAGGGGATGATGTTACCAGCTACAGCCTGGCTTGGTAAGATGATTCCTTTCTTTCTCTCTCTCTCTGACTAGATACCTTAGCAAACAATGCTGCTGGCCCTGAATCTGTAGCAATAGCAGAATGAGCTGACCCTGAAACTGTAGCAATAGCAGAATGCTGCTGGCCCTGAAACTGTAGCAATAGCAGAACGCTACTCATCCTGAAACTGTAGCAATAGCAGAATGAGCTGACCCTGAAACTGTAGCAATAGCAGAATGCTGCTGGCCCTGAAACTGTAGCAATAGCAGAACGCTACTCATCCTGAAACTGTAGCAATAGCAGAATGAGCTGACCCTGAAACTGTAGCAACAGCAGAATGAGCTGACCCTGAAACTGTAGCAATAGCAGAATGAGCTGACCCTGAAACTGTAGCAATAGCAGAATGCTGCTGACCCTGAAACTGTAGCAATAGCAGAATGAGCTGACCCTGAAACTGTAGCAATAGCAGAATGCTGCTGATCCTGAAACTGTAGCAATATCAGAATGAGCTGACCCTGAAACTGTAGCAATAGCAGAATGAGCTAACACTGTGGAAGTCAGTGCGCCCAAACACTTAAGCCCTCATAAAGAACAGACACATATGCATGAACGCGCGCACATACAGAGTCAGATATTAGGACATATGACTTTTCAGTTCGGATCATGAACTATTTGGGGTTTGTGCTATTCTTTATTTTTGGCAATATCAAAAAGACTCCAAAAGTCTGTTGAATATGAAAGCTATGCAGAGTAATCTTATTTCATCCTCTGACACAACCCGTACTAACACAATTGGCTACATTCACTCATTGGAACATATGAAGAAAGGGAGTTTCAGGCTTATTTAAGTGTGTAGATATATGGTTTTGAGAGTTTCATGGTGTAGTTTGTCAATGTCTGAAAAGCAATATAAGTTCCTGAATATCCAGTAAGTGAGGGGGTGAGATGGAGATGGGGGAGTTAAGGAAAGGGAGTAAAATGGGTCACAGCTGCTCCCTATCGTTCTCCAATTCCCCTCCATCCCCCCAACGGATAGCTCTGTAGATCCTCAAACCTCTTGCTTCACGTGTTTATTTTTTGGGACATAAAAAAACAAAAGATTCCACATACCACAGACTGACTGAGTGACCTCAGCATCACTCGAGAGACTGGGAGGAGAGAGGGGAGGAGGGGGGGGGGGGGGAGGAGGGGGGGGGGGGGAGGACAGAGGGAGCGATATATTACTTTTCTTACTGTGGCTTTGTGTGCGCTTGTAGCACACTTCTATAGACCTTCAACCCCGCATAAACCCCTCTGATGACCCCCCCACCCCCACCCCACCCCCACCCCTGGGAACATGGCACAGCAGATGTAACTCTTTCCCACACCTTATGGCCGCTATGAGTGTGTGAGATGGGGCATGTTTGTATGCACATGCTTGTGTATACATACTTTTGGTCATGTAGTGTATGTGGACACCTGCTCCTCAAACGTCTCATTCTAAAATCATAGGCATTAACATAGAGTTGGTCCCCCCTTTGCTTCTATAACAGCCTCCACTCTTCTGGGAAGGTTTTCCACTAGATGTTGGAACATTGCTGCAGGGACTTGATTCCATTCAGCCACAAGAACATTAGTGAGGTTGGGCACTGATGTTGGGCTATTAGGCCTGGCTCGCTGTCAACGTTCCAATTCTTCCCGAAGGTGTTCGATGGGGTTGAGGTCAGGGCTCTGTGCATGCCAGTCAAGTTCTTCCACACCAATCTCAACAAACCATTTCTGTATGGACCTCACTTTGTGCACGGGTGCAGTGTCATGCTTAAACATGGAATGGCCTTCTCCAAACTGTTGCCACAAAGTTTGAAGCACAGAATCATCTACAATGTCACCGTATACTGTAGAATTAAGATTTCCCTTCACTGGAAGTAAGGGGCTTAGCCTGAACCATGAAAAACAGCCCCAGACCATTATTCGTCCTCCACCAAACTTTACAGTTGGCACTATGCATTTAGTGCAGGTTGCGTTCTCCTGCCATCTGCCAAACCCAGGTTATCCCATTAGACTGCCAGATGGTGAAGCATGATTAGTCACTCCAGAGAATGCATTGCCACTGCTCCAGAGTATAATGGCGGCGAGTTTAACACCACCCCATCAGACGCTTGCCATTGCACATGGTGATCTTAGGCTTGTGTGTGGCTGCTTGCAGCTGACGTTGCTTCCAGAGGCAGTTTGGAATTCGGTAGTAAGTGTTGCAACCGAGGACAGATGATTTTTACACACTTCAGCACTCAGTGGTACTGTTCTTTGAGCTTGTGTGGCCTACCACTCCGTGGATGAGCCATCGTTTCTCCTAGACGTTTCCATTTCACAATAACAGCACTTACATTTGATCCCCTAATTTGAAGGGGTGTCCATATACGTTTGTATATATAGCGTACCTACAGTATACGTGATCAAATAATCACATTAATGAAATATTTAATACATTACAGTAAGAAGTAAGAGTGAAAGGCAGGGAGAGAGTGATTAAGATGAAGGAGCATGAATGGTAATGATAGCTCAGTCCTAGCCCACTCCCTAGGAGGTCCAGACCCACCACATGATAGACATAACGGGGTGACAGAGGTTCCTTCTGCCCACTCTAGGGTTCCCTGGACACGGGCTAGAGTCAGGGCAACATATGGGTCCTCTCTCTCTCTGACTCGTTGTATGTGTATGTGTCCATCTTTCAATCTTTCCATTTTGATTTCTCTCTCCTTCTCTTTCTCTGAAATTGTCTCTTTCCATCCCTCCTCTCCTCTTCTCTCCCCCCCTCCCCTCCCCTCTTATCTCCTCTCCTTCCATCCCTGTTGTACATCCCTGGGTGGTAGTTTTGGGGTTAGCCCTGCCCTGGTCCACTGATAGATCAGGTTTCTCCAGAACTCTACACAAGAGCTGGGAGGCCTGACTATCACTAGGAAATAAAAACCTTGGCCAACCTTCCCTGCTCTCCTTCACTGTCTCTCCCTCTATCTCTCGCTTTGTTTTTTCCTCTCTATCTCACTGTCTCTTCCTCTCACTGTTTGAGTCTGTTTCTCTCTCTCATTTACCTCTCTCTATTTATGTATTTCCCTCTATCTTCATCTACCTCCCTGTTTCCCTATGCATCACTTTCCCATCGTCCCCTTTTATCTTTCTCTCCATCTTCATCTCTGTATTCTCTTACTCTGTTAGTGTTTTCACTCTCTTTTCAAATGTATCTTCACTGAGACCAACCCATGTCTTATCATGAATCAGTCCAATTTAATCTACAATATCTCTAAGAAACTCTGCTATATTCTGAGCACACACACACAGAAGCAAAAACGTGCGCACCTGCAATGTCTACCTCAGGGTTTGTGCTTCGATGTGCTAGATTCCGAGTCAATAGGGGGCACACACACACACACACACACACACACACACACACACATTCCAGTATGAAATCTATAACCTGGCGCCTATTTGTGTTGTGCAGAGGGGAAAAACAAGAAATTGGTACCGTCTCATTCCTCTTTGCCAAGTTTCTACATCTAATTGAGCTAGTGCTTTCCCCCATACTACCTCATTAGAGAGAGAGGGGGAGAGTGAGAGAGATGGAGAGGGGAGGGGGAGAGGGAGAGAGTGAAAGAGATGGAGAGGGGAGGGGGAGAGGGAGAGGGAGAGAGAAGGAGAGAGAAGGAGAGAGAGAGAGAAAGAGTGGGCAAACGGAAGAGACAGATAGAGCAGGGATGGGCAACCAAAAGATTATGAACTCCGTCGGGGGTCTCATCTTACTGTTGAGTGTTAGAATAGTAGAATACACAAGGTGCAATTTTGAAATTTGGATGTGCATCAGCAGTTTTTCTCTTGCTATGTCAGTCACTGACAGTCACTCAATTAGCCATGTCACCTAACAATTGTTTGATTTGTAAGTTAGTCTAGCCAGCTATATAGACTTGTAGTAATCAAGGCCGAATTCCAACCAGGACGCAAACCATGTGCCCAGGAGCCCTGACCTCCAGGGGGCACCCATTGATTTTGTTAGTCACTCTCACTCAGATATCATTAACACGTTATAAGTCTTAGCAAAATGTATAGAATTGCAGGAAATTTGCTATAAAACTACAAGAAATCCTCTCCAGCCGAAGGTAAAATGGGTAGAATTGCAGGACATTTGTTATAAAATTGTTAAATTTCTCTCCGCTCTATGGTAAAATGGGTAGAATTGTATAAAGCTTGCTTTGAAACTGCAACATTTTCTCTACTGCCCATTGCAAAATGTGTAGAATCTCCGCCATCAAGATAAGGACCACTAAAAAAATGTTCTTGCGAGGTGGTGGGGCCCCCAAACCAAATCTCAACTAGGGCCCCAAAAGGCTAGGGCCAGCTCTGTTAAGGGAAAGCGAGAGGAAAAGATGGAGGGGACGGGTGGGAAAGGAAAGAGAGGCATGTGGATTCCCCTTCAGGTGGTAAACCTGGCATGACGGAATGGAGCTGTGAAGCCCTGTGGCAGGCATCTGCAAGAATTCCCTTCCCTGACTTGATCCGGCTGCCATTCCTGTCAAAGAGCCCCAGGCCCTGACGTCAACACACAACCAACATCCCTGTTTTTACCCTCCCAAACGTTCCACTTTCTGGGAGCACAGTTATCAGATCTTTAAGTCCTCCACCTCCACACAAACAGAGCCCCTCCCTTTAAAACCAGGTGTGAGCTTCAAACCGCTTCACCTGGCTGTCACAGGCACTGCCAGAAGCCTCACTGCCAGAAGCCTCGCGCAAGCAGGAGCTGGCATAAACAAGGCGTTTGAAGTGCACTTTCTGATGGGCTCATCTGAGTTCACAGAGGCAGCAGGCAGTGCACGTCAGATAGAAGTGTATGTGCGACTGTGTGTGTGTGCGTGGGCGTGTTGATGTGTGTCTAAAAAAATTATACCAAGTTAGGAATCAAACCCATTCTGGGTGTATGGCTGAGATAGAAGTGAAACAGACTGAAACAGGTCAAATCATATGTTATTTGTCACATGCTTCGTAAACAACGGGTGTAGACTAAACGTGAAATGCTTACTTACGGGTCCTTTCTCCAACAATGCAGAGAAAAAAAAAGTGAATGACAATAATGAGTAAATATCACATGGCTATATACAGGCTACATACCCATTTTGCCATGGGGTGGAGAGAATTTCTTGCAGTTTTATGCATTTTGCTAAGACTTATACAATGTTAGTGATGTGAGAGTGACTAATGAGGTACATACATATAGGTAGGGGTAAAGTGAAAATTGTAAAACTGAAATGTGTCTTCTGCATTTAACCCAACCCCTCTGAATCAGTGTCACGACTTCCTCCGAAGTCGGTTCCTCTCCTTGTTCAGGCGGCGTTCGGCGGTCGACGTCACCGGTCTTCTAGCCATCGCCAATCCACCTTTCATTTTCCATTTGTTTTGTCTTGTTTCTCCACACACCTGGTTTACATTTCCCTCATTACTTGTGGTGTATTTAACCCTCTGTTCCCCCCATGTCTGTGTGTGTAATTGTTCGTTATGTTTATTGTGTGACGCGTCAGGCTGTTTTTTTCCCGGGTATTGTTTTGAACCCGTGGTATTGTATTGTTGTACATTATTTTGTGTGACTAGGGCGCTATTCGCTTTTGCCTTTGGCTGGAGTGTTGTGATGCTGTTGCGTCCAACTGTTTTGCTTCTGTCAATTAAAGTGTGACTGTTCACTCCTGTGTGTGTGTGTGTGTGTGTGTGTGTGTGTGTGTGTGTGTGTGTGTGTGTGTGTGTGTGTGTGTGTGTGTGTGTGTGTGTGTGTGCGCGTGCGTGTGTTATCCCGTGACCTTAGTCATACACAGGCCCACAGAAACACACCTCTATGAAGAAACAACTTCCTCTGCGCTAAACAACACTACTGCCCCCTCTCTCTCTCTCTCTCTCTCTCTCTCTCTCTCTCTCTCTCTCTCTCTCAAGAAGTTGCTTCCCCTGCTATTCCATTCCTCTTTCTTTCTTTCTCTCATTCTCTCTCTTTCTCTCTCTGTCTCTCTCTCTCTCTCCATCACCTACTCTTCAAATCTCATCTCTTTCCATCTATCGCTCTCTCCTGCTGTCTTTCCACCAGCCCGTCAGGCGGTGAGCCTTTGAAACGCGCAGTAAAGCAGATCTGAAGGCCCTTAAATTGATACTTAACTCTCAGAATTCTTAAAAGGCTCGGGCCGATGAATTTTTTATCTGCACCACCCGCGGCTGGAGCTCTCCCAGCACAGGACGCACAAACAATGGTTTATTTCCCTTTTTTCCTTCCGTCTTCGCTCTCTCTCTGTCTCTATCTCTGTGTGTAATGACAAAGTCTTTGCTGTGGCATGTCTCCATGTGGCTCCTGGTCTAATTGGTTGGTAGCATCTGTGCTAACACTGCAGAGACACTGCAGAGAGGGGGACTAGGAGGGTAGGGGGAGTGTAATGGAGCGTCGCCTGAAAAACAACCTCCAACCAACGACAGCTTAGAGGAAACATAAATACAAACAGCCGGGTAAATAGAGAGCTAGCGTGTCTCAGAGAGAGGGCATAGGAGCCCACGGAGACATTCTGTGTATGTGTGTGTTAGTGTAAGTGTGTGTTTGTCCGCCTGGGAGCGCATGCGTGTGTAAGTGTGTGTGCGTGTGTGTATGTATGTGTGTGTGTGTCTCAAAGAGAGGACAGGGGAGCCCGTGGAGAGGCATTGGCAGGGCTCTATTTGAGCTGAGCATTAAAGACATTAGAGAGCGTCTGTCTCTGCCATGCTCCGAGAAGTTCACTCCTGTCCTGCCTCATTACCCGGCTCATGTCACACTGCATCTCTACGCCACACCAACACAACACATGCAATGGGAGAGCACCATAATCGCTCAGCGTATGTTATCTACTACAGTGACAATGCAACGTGGTGGGTGGGTGTTTGCTTACTACCGATCTTCAGAGAGAGGAGCAGGAATGTGGATTTAATTGTTGCACTGCTTGTTGTGGTCCCGTGCCATGACTCAGGTCGAAGGTTTTTATTGACACACTTTATGGCCCTAGTATATAAACTCAAGGATGGAACCGTACGAACGGCTGCTTTAAACAGCATTTTGTTATTCAGTCTCTTGTTTTTTCTTATTTTTGTTGCATCTACTACCCTATAAATATATCTGTTGAAGGTTTCAGAGAGGCCCCTGGCACATTTGTGACTCGTTTCAGAAAACTAGGCATGTGTCTTAACAAAAGGCTCCACTATGCAAGTAACCATTTCAATAGAATGTCACGGCGACTACTGTTGATAGACGTAGCTGGTAAATTCACTCTGGCTATCTACTCCAATTTCAGAGCACTCTCTTCTGAGTGTGCCAGAGCGCAGATTAACTGACAATTTTATGAACTTATTCAACACCCGTTGAATATGGCCGCTGTCAAAAAACGTTGGCAAAAAGTGTCAATTGTTGACAGCAGCACAGTTGTAGTCACCAACGCTCTGGATTTTTTTTTAAAACAGGCTAACCAGCTCTGCTAGGGCAAGTAAAATGGTCAGTGAGCTGTTCTCTCATTTGTGTCTGGAAGTAGCTAGCAAGCTAGCCAACGTTAGCCAGTTAGCTTGGGTGCTTGACTGTTGTTGTTAGGACAGAACGCTCGGATCACCCCTTAAAGAGATGGGTGGGGCTAAATCTTAAGAGGGTGTGAACGATGCTGAATGGGTGTAGACAAAGAAGAGCTCTACAGTAGGTACCAAAACATAACTTTTCTCAAAAGTGAGGTTGGCAGTTTATCAACATTCAAAGCAGAATGACTTTCCAATTGTTCATCATATGTAGTATGTGATATACCATTTTGTAGCCCTGTATCTCTGCTTTTATCCAATGTAAAAATAAAAAAAACACAGTTTCAAATTTTGCTACATAAGACCGATTCAAGATTTGGTTGTACAGTGCCATGCGAAAGTATTCGGCCCCCTTGAACTTTGCGACCTTTTGCCACATTTCAGGCTTCAAACATAAAGATATAAAACTGTATTTTTTTGTGAAGAATCAACAACAAGTGGGACACAATCATGAAGTGGAACGACATTTATTGGATATTTCAAACTTTTTTAACAAATCAAAAACTGAAAAATTGGGCGTGCAAAATTATTCAGCCCCCTTAAGTTAATACTTTGTAGCGCCACCTTTTGCTGCGATTACAGCTGTAAGTCGCTTGGGGTATGTCTCTATCAGTTTTGCACATCGAGAGACTGAAATTTTTTCCCATTCCTCC